>NC_092816.1:86354251-86646751 GCF_023375885.2 Dermacentor andersoni
GCTTTCTTGTCGCTGCAAGAAGCGGACTTTCTGTGCCGTTTCGTTCAGTACAAGCAACATTGACACACAGTGCATTCAGCGTCTCAGGATAGCGTAAAACACTTGCGTTAGCGTACGACGCGACGCTAACGCCAAGATATATGTTACACTGCGCGGCACAGAATAGTCTTCCAGACTAGCGGGAAGGAGTGAGACGTTAGTTTGTTTCGGCCGAAACGCTGCTTATTTATACAGAAAGTCCGCAAATGTGCAGCTTTGTAAAAAAAAAAATCGTTTAGAGTGTGTTAGCGATGCGAGAACGGCGTGACGCATAATAGTCTTTTACGGCCCAGTTACTCAGCCAGTGCAATAGATATGTCCTGATGCAGTGACTGGAGGCACCGACATCAACTTTGGCGCCACCTCGACGCGGCTGCAGCAGATATGAACAAAGTCTCTCGTTAAGCCTACTGCGCCACTAATCGAGAGCTTATCTCGAAAACAGCGCCCATTTGTCGCCAGCTAACCACTGCCGATGCAACAATACACAAGTCTAAAGCAAATATGATAATTAGTGGGGAAACAAGCGAGTTGAACAGTGCAGGCCGACGACTCGGTATACTTCTGAAGCAGGCGGTTATGGCTCTCACCTCGAAGGGCGCGCCACCGTGTTCCCCTATGCATATAAAGCTTCCCTTGCGAGCGTTAGCGTTGAGCGCTGAATCCCGGAAATAGCGTACGTAAGAGCCCCAGCACCGTTTACCTACAGCGCATGCGCACAACGCAACGCTTACGCTAACGTCTCGCGCTTACTGCTACGTGTATGAGCTATACTAAACTGTCTAATATAACGTGCGAAGCTCCTTTATATCTCCCCGAAAGATACACCATCGCTTTCCATAAGGCACGGACCGGGCGCATAGCCGTGGCTGTGATGACTACACGTGGTTTTTTAAGTTACGATAATGGTAGATGACGTGGCCGTTCAGAGACTACAACGCGGACTGATGGATGAACACGCACCATGTGGCGACGAAAGTGCAACTATACAGGCGTCATCAAACCCATCAAAGCCCTGTATAGCTTACAATTGAAACATGTTTTGCCGCCAGTTTGCAAAGTTGACCTCTGAATACACATGAATACGTGTTGACTGGCCGGCACAGTTGCCAATCTCGTTCGGACTGTCAAATCTCACACCTTCGTTATCCGCCATTTAGACTAACAGGATAAATGTAGTTGCAGGAACATCGCCCGTAATTAGTGCGTGTGTGCGGATGGGAGATTTTCTCTGCGGACCAAGCAAAAATAAAGCATGGGTGCTATAACGTAAAACTATTCCCAACTTTTCTATTCCAATTCTGCAATCAGTCCTCCGCGATTGGTCAAAAACTTTTTGGACCACCCCCACTTCACCTGTTTGTCACGTGACGTCACAAAAACCGCGATAGCTCCCCATCTGATATGACGTGTACACACTGATTATGCATTATGCACCTGCCTGTCCCGCGACGTCACAAAACCGCAAAGACTCACGGCGTCAAAGTGACGTGTGCGCGTTAAAAGTGCATTAATATGCCGAACGAAACTGAATTTTCTTCTGAATAGCCGCAGGCTGCCCCGTTCCGAAAGGAATAAAAGATGGCTGCCGCCGATCGCTCCGGCACTGGCTACTCGCACCTGCCGGAGAGCATGGGTTTATTTGCGTGTAACAAAGCTTTTTGCGTGGCCGTGTAACGTTTTGGAATACTTTCGGCACGTTCACGACCTCGTTTTACGAAGTCTTCTTTGCTGAGTATCCGTTTTAGCGTCAGTCTTAAGCTTCCGTTGCATGCCGCCGCGACTGTCGACGAGCCACCGCAAGCTATGTAAGAGAAAGCGGAATAATCGCAGACGGCGGCACCACACTCTTCATCCGGTTATCTATTTTCAGTGCGCGGGCTCGGCCCCATCGAATCCCTCTCCACTTGAGCGTGCTCCTCGCCTCTTGTGTGCCAATTAGATAAGACAAGCCGCTCAGCGTAGGCAATGTTATTCGTTTTTCAAGCAAACAAAAGTGACTTCCTATGAACGATGAGAGCGTTTCATTGGTTTGTTCAGACAACCCTGCGGGTGACTGGCCGATGCTTGCGCCGGCGGTTACGCAAATTTGACGTCAGGAGATTGGAATAAATATATATTGGAATAGCTTTACGCTATGCGGCCCCATATGTCGACACTTTCAACTAGGGAAATGTACTTTTATGTCAGGAATATAAATACGAGGAAATCAGGGCAATGCTCGCTTCGCACGGTGCTTTTTTCGCACATGTGTGGTCTCAGGTGCGGCAGGCAAGCTGCCGATTCCCTTCGCACGTGCGATTCCTTAAAAGGGTAGAAATTCAGCCCTGTTGGTACGACGTACTGCAAGTGAAGCGCAATAAACAGGTACAGATGTAGGGAAAACCCTCCGAAGCAAACCCTTCGTCTGTCCTACATTTTTTGGGGGGCTTCAGGCGCAGTACGATTCTTTAGCTTCGAAGTGCTGAGCAAGGGTGGACTAGCAGAACTTCGTTGCGAAATCGCTCGTGCGGCGTGCTTGCAGGACATCATCATTGCTACGCAGATAGTCCGGCGAGTCACTATGGCCTGTCTGCTTTTCTTTTTTTTTTTTGTGGTATACGGCAAAGAGCTCTAACACGAATTAAGAAAACGAGTAACAGGGCTGGACAACGGGTCGTGACTAGGACAAACGAAGCGCTGACTTTCGACGAATATTTTATTGCGCACGCAGCAATATATACAGGGGCTTGAATAGGCAGGAGGGAGAAGAGAACATAACAGAGTAGGAACACGTTGTCAGGAAGCTAGCGACGATGACGAATGTAAAAACAGCACAACTAAATGGTCGCAATTATCCACGTGCAAGATACACGAGTTCCTTCGTGAGGAGCGATAACGAAGGCACACTCACGCGCATATTGCCTTTATTGTCGATGCAAAGGGCCTCATGCATCTCACGGGCACGCTGGTTGCCATAGCGCCTTAGTACTTTGCATTTGTCAAACAATGCACAACAACCACACCGGGAGCTGTGCATGGCTAGGTGGCTGCCGACGCACGCCTTCATTAAATATGAATGTTCTCTGAGGCGGTCATTAACACAACGGCCAGTTTTATCGATGTAGCAACGACGGCAGGAGAGGGGGATCTCGTTCACTATCTTGTGGCATCAATCAACAGGCATTTTAGTTTGTTTCATATCACGCGCACGGGGCCCCACGTCTTCCTCATTCTCTTTTCGGCACATACTGGATAACTTGTTTTTTTTTTTGCAAAAAAAGAAAAGAAAGAAAACAAAGAACCTGCTCTAATGTCTGCCTTATGTGCTACTTTTTTGTACGATGACAGACTGGGTGCATGTAGGGAATGACCGCAGTTCTTGAATGCGAGCTTCCCCCTTTTTGATCGTTACGTTTGTCAGGCCTTGGCTATTTTAAGTCTGCTAAAGGACATTCGGCAATGGTGGACCGTAAGTTGTCCGGATATCCTGCCATTCGTAGTCTGAGCACCTGGGTATTAAATCTGCGGCGCATTGTGTGAAGGCACGACAACGACAAGGCAGCCCCAAGACAAGATTTGGCAATCGCACGCTTCACAAGTTTCGAATGCGCCGAGTTGTAAGGCAGGAGGTTCTTCTTGGAGCGAGGGGCATACTGCCAGCACACATGGTCAGAATAAAGAAAACAGTTCCGGGTCAAGGAGCTTAAGTTTGTTACTATCGGGAAATTCAGTAATTAGTTCTAGTTTCTTCATACAGGAACGAAATAGATCAACACTTTGTCCAGCACAACGCCGAGTGTCCCAGGTGTTACGTCTGTAAAAAACTAAAAAATCGCATAAAAATCTGAAACTTCTTATTCAAAAAGACGGTGCATGCGAAGGCTCGTGTCTTGCTCCGATGCTTAGTGACGTTCTTTTCGCGAGTTATGACAGCTGCCTCATGGAATGCCTGCAATAGACAAGCCCTGTAGAAGTGTTCAGATTTGTAGACGACTTTTTAGTTGTTTGCAGATCTAACACCTGTGGCACTGAGCTTTGGGCTGGACAAATTGTTGACGTGTTTTATTCCTGCATGAAGAAACTAGAAATAACTACTGAATATCCCGATAATAACGAACTTAGGTTCCTTGACCTTGAACTGTTTTTATCTGAACATGTACGCTGGCAGTATGCCCCTCGCTCCAAGAAGAGCCTCCTACCTTACAGCTCGGCGCATTCGGAACTTGTTAAGCCTGGGATCGCCAAATCTTGTTTAGGGGCTAACTTGTCCCGGTCGTGCATTCACACGATGCGCAGCAGTTTTAATTCCCAGGTGCTCAGACTGCCAATGACAGGCTCCCCGGGCAATTTACTGTCCACCATTGCCGAACGTGTTTTAGCAGACTTAAAACAGCCAAGGCGTGACAAACGTAACGATTAAAAAGAGGAAAGTTCGCATTCACGAACCGCGGTTATTACCTATTTGCACCGGGTATCTTGTTGTATAAGAAAGGTAGCACATAAGGCGTGCATTAGAGTTGTCTGTCCGGCAAAAAAAAAAAAAAATATCCAGTATGTGCCAAAAAGCGAATAGGGAATACATGGGGCACCGCACGTGTGATAAGAAACAGACTAAAAAGCTGGTTGATTGCTGCCACAACGTAGTGTACGAGATCTCCCTCGCGTGTGGTCTTTGCTACATCGGCCGAAATGGCCGTTGTGTTAATGACCACTTCAGAGAACTTTCAAAATTAATGAAGGGGTGTCTTGGCAGCCACATAGCCATGCGCAGCTCCCGGTGTGCTTGTCATCCATTCTTTGACAAATGCAAAATACTGAGGCGCTATGGTGACCAGCGTGCGCGTGAGATATACGAGGCCTATCGCATCGACAAGAAAAGCGATATGTGCGTGAGTGTGCCCTCAGTATCGCTGCTCACGAAGGAACTCGCGTATCTTGCTCGCGGATGATAGCGACCATTTAGTTGAGCTGTTTTTACCTTCTCCGTAGTCGCTACTTTCCTGACGATGTATTCCTACTCTGTAACGTTCTCCTCTCCCTCCTGCCTATTCAAGGCCCTCTATATATCGCTGTCTGCGCAAGAAATAAATTATTGGCTGAAAGTCAGGGCTTCGTCTCTCTCAGTCACGTCCCGTTATCCAGCGCTGTTTCAAGTTTATTCAGATATGTACCAACCAGCTGAAGTTAGCACGTTATTGCAGTGTAGCATGAAACAGTTTCAGAATTACAACCGCTTGCTTGTCTGTTTCACTTTTCACATTGTCATCGCCGAAGCGGACTGGAATATGTCAACAATGATTCAGTCTTCCACCAATCATCATTATCATCATCATCATTATCATCTTATATGTCCACTGCAGGACGAAAGCCTTCAGCCACCACTTTCAATTAAAATTAACACTTCTTTCTTGCGTCAGTTGACTGCCATCCTATGCATATGAATACCTCATTTCATAACGCAACCCAATTCTCTGCTGCCCGGGACTCTGTTTCCCATTTCTTGGCATGTGAAAGGGTCAATGTGACGTCTATGTACGTATGTACCAGCTCTCAAAGAACGCGGTGACACATTGCTTTATATGAAACTGGCATAATCAATACTGTTAATTGAATGATTAGCGAAAATGAATGGTCTATACTAATCGTTCTTCATGTTGCCGTGGACAAGAATGAGCGGCATGCTTTTGGGACCGCTCACACTCTCTTGAGACCTGCGAATACCTCGCTCTGCAAGTTACTTCTCATTATTTTGTTGTACGTTGCGAATACGAAAAATCCATGTTTTCCTTAAACTTATGGTTAGATGCTGATAAACGCATCTCGAAATACTGGCACAAGTGTAACCATATTTTATGGTGTTTGTCCTAGTGAAAACATTTCAAAAATGAAGATAAAACGTAGACTGCTATGCCAATGCTACATCTTAAAATTATCTGTCAACTCGCGGTATTTGAAACGCACGCCTTACAGCGTGCTCCTTGTCATCAGTGACAACGCTACTGTCTAGATCAAATTAGTGCCCATTTTCCGGAAAGCCGATTGCAAGAGTGTTGCTACGCCTCTTCTGTACAATTCTGCATGAAAATCGCGTAAACGAAATAAAATGTCACAATGCTTTGACGTGGAACAAGACTTGGAATCAGGCGTAAAAATGCATTAGAGGAGATTTTTAAGTGGGTGTCAACCGGTACTTCACTCATTTCTTCTAGGCGTAGTAGAAACGGCGACACGCAGGTATTTTACTTGTTGGGGAGCATTCATGCAGGGACGAAAGTGCCAAATATTAATTTTCAGAAAAAAAAAACAAAATAGATTTCAGAGTACCTGTATCAGTATTTATTGAAGAACCTCTACTGTAACGAAGAAGAACCGCCGGCTTTCCAGGGGCATCGCCAGCATATAAAATAAAATAAAGAAGTGCCGGTCAGGCAGGCGCTTCACCAGCTCTTTGCGCATGGGCCCGGATATTACTGTTCAAAGCGCGCTGTCTACCGCACCGATTTTGATTGCTTGCTCCTTGCGTACACTGTCTATAAACAAGCTGACAATACATACAAAGGGCCTTAGGATGACAGCCACTTGTACATTATGTTTCCATTTAATATCAAAGATCTGACGGAATCTCATCTGGGCACGAATGAGGCACGAATGAAAAAATAGAACGCCGGCCATGAACTAAAACAAACGTTCATTGAAAAATAAAGGAACTAGGAAATAAAGGAACACCCATATGAATAAGGTTTTTTTCCGTGTGCCATCTGAAACGTCTATCATTCTCCACTACATTTGATCCCTACAGTTGCGTTCAAGAAATGAATAAGAAGCGGACGTGAGGCACACCTTTCAAATGGGACTGGACTTAAGCGACAAACGAAAATACATATAGGCAATTTACTGTGTAGCCAACGTTCCGTTTGATCCCGAAAGATGGCGACGTGCGGTACAGCTGTGACAATCAGGCGATACGGGTGCTGGTGGCAACGAAAGCTCTCCTTCGCTTCAAGACTGTACGTCTTTTTTTTTTTTTTTGTTTTTACATATTGCACTCCACTCTCGCTGATCCACTTTCGCGAGCCGGTTTCGTTGCTCCGAGACCCGCCCCGGTTTTTAGAACGCGGGAACCCGTCCAGCCGGGCAGCCGTGATCGTATAGTGGTTAGTACCTTGCGTTGTGGCCGCAATAACCCAGGTTCGAATCCTGGTCACGGCATAGTTTTTTTTTTTTTCGTTCCCATTATTTGATTTCTTGTAGCAAGTCACACTCTTCGTATACCTACACACTAAAGCGAAACATCAGGGTCGGGTATACCGGTTTTTTGTTCGCGGTTAACTGACAGTCACGTGGAATCTGCAGCAGGATCGAGCCCGATTCCTTCGCTGTACTTTCCTTTCGTGTCCTTCTTCACTGTGCATTTTGTGCGCTAGATTCCTACGCCGTGGCCTTTGCATTGAGCACCAATCAACAGCTTCCATGAGGGTGATCAGGGAAGGGATGATTTGCGTCTTTTTGGGCAGCCGTGATCGTATAGTGGTTAGTACCTTGCGTTGTGGCCGCAATAACCCAGGTTCGAATCCTGGTCACGGCATAGTTTTTTTTTTCGTTCCCATTATTTGATTTCTTGTAGCAAGTCACACTCTTCGTATACCTACACACTAACGCGAAACATCAGGGTCGGGTATACCGGTTTTTATTCGCGGTTCACTGACAGTCGCGTGGAATCTGCAACTGGTTCAAGCCCGTTTCCTTCGCTGTACTTTCCTTTCGTGTCCTTCTTCACTGTGCATTTTGTGCGCTAGGTTTCTACGCTGTAGCCTTTGCATTGAGCGCCAATCGACAGCTTCCATGAGGGTGATCAAGGAAGAGGTGGTTTGCGTCCTTCTGGGCAGCCGTGATCGTATAGTGGTTAGTACCTTGCGTTGTGGCCGCAATAACCCAGGTTCGAATCCTGGTCACGGCATAGTTTTTTTTTTCGTTCCCATTATTTGATTTCTTGTAGCAAGTCACACTCTTCGTATACCTACACACTAACGCGAAACATCAGGGTCGGGTATACCGGTTTTTATTCGCGGTTCACTGACAGTCGCGTGGAATCTGCAACTGGTTCAAGCCCGATTCCTTCGCTGTACTTTCCTTTCGTGTCCTTCTTCACTGTGCATTTTGTGCGCTAGGTTTCTACGCTGTAGCCTTTGCATTGAGCGCCAATCGACAGCTTCCATGAGGGTGATCAAGGAAGAGATGGTTTGCGTCCTTCTGGGCAGCCGTGATCGTATAGTGGTTAGTACCTTGCGTTGTGGCCGCAATAACCCAGGTTCGAATCCTAGTCACGGCATAGTTTTTTTTCTTCGTTCCCATTATTTCATTTCTTGTAGCAAGTCACACTCTTCGTATACCTACACACACTAACGCGAAACATCAGGGTCGGGTTTTGTTCGTGGTTAACTGACAGTCACGTGGAATCTGCAGCAGGATCGAGCCCGTTTCCTTCGCTGTACTTTCCTTTCGTGTCCTTCTTCACTGTGCATTTTGTGCGCTAGACTCCTACGCTGTAGCCTTTGCATTGAGCACCAATCGACAGCTTGCATGAGGGTGATCAGGGAAGAGACGATTTCCGTCCTTCTGGGCAGCCGTGATCGTATAGTGGTTAGTACCTTGCGTTGTGGCCGCAATAACCCAGGTTCGAATCCTGGTCACGGCATAGTTTTTTTTTTTCGTTCCCATTATTTGATTTTTTGTAGCAAGTCACACTCTTCGTATACCTACACACTAACGCGAAACATCAGGGTCAGGTATACCGGTTTTTATTCACGGTTCACTGACAGTCGCGTGGAATCTGCAGCTGATTCGTGCCCGTTTCATTCGCTGTACTTTCCTTTCGTGCCCTTCTTCATTGCGGTTCTTGTTTGCTAGATTCCTACGCCGTGGCCTTTGCATCGAGCACCAATCGACAGCTTCCATGAGGGTGATCAGGGAAAAGACCATTTCCATCCTCCTGCGCAGCCGTGATTGTATAGTGGTTAGTGCCTTGCGTTGTGGCAGCAGTAACCCTGGTTCTAATCCTCGTCCCGGCATAATGCTTTTCAAACTTTTTTTCACCCTGATGCCTGCACTACAAAGAAGTGTTAGGGACGATGTGATACTGTGCGCTTCTTTTTTCGCCTTTGTACGCGGTGTATTCCGTGCCTGATAGCGACACAGCTGGGTCTGTTGCGTCTATTGGTTTACTGACAGGCGTTCGGCAACTTCTAATCTGCGTGTACCCTATTTATTTATTCCCTGCTTTTCCTTCAGTAAAGCATTGCAAGGTGTGAAGTAAACGACCGTCGTCGGTTGTGCACTCTGAAAGGATATTTACCGTATGCGCTGGCGTTATGGGGCTTTTGTAATTGAAGATGTATAGAACAACTGTAGTGTACATAGGATACATTATGCGAATGTATTCGCAAAGCATTGCATGCGAATTGTGGAAGATGTGCGCTCTCCTCTCTCCTACGGCAAGTTATAGTTTCGTATACTATAGCTTGCTTTACCTTTTTAGTTCTACATTTTAATTAAACATAACAATTACTTTGCTCTACGCTTTCTTTGGCTTCACTGCCTGTATCTCCTGATGGTTGTGACTAACCGAGAATGAAGCCGCTCTGATCCCCTAATTCTTGTCGGTCCTTGTGTACATAGTGGCCAGGTTACCCATGTCGTGTCTAGTGTAGCAGCTGTGTAGCTTTTTTAAGCGAAAGCTTTACTGGCCGGGAACTTGCGATTTCGCCCTGGCGGTGCTCCGAGGAGGCACATGACGTCACAACGCGCGCCTCGCCGCGGATATTTCTCTCTCTCTAGCTCCCTAGTCACTACTGCGCATGCGCCACTAGTAGCACCGAACCACAGGTGTTCCGCCGCTGCGCAGCGCCACGCCTTTTCGTTTCCGCCGTTTGGTATGACGTCACACACGTTCCTCGTCGTTGCGCTTACCTCCGCTTGCTTCGCCAACTGCGTCGCATGCCTAATAACATGTCCGAGGATTGAAAAGGAGAGCTCGCGTGCGCCGCAACCACAGTTGAGGCGGCAGTATGGACGGCGACAATTCTGATAAGCAGTAGGAGGTCTGGAATCGACATCGGAACGAGATGAAGAGGAAACGAATCGCCCAGGAAACAGACGAAGAGCGCGCCGAACGACTGGCTAAGCGCCGCAACATAGCTAGACAGCTAGACTAACCTGGACTTGCAATCAATATTAACCAAGCCTAACCATGCTATGCCTTAGCTTTCGCTACGTATATCCTGGCATAGCCGAGCTAAGCCACTGCCAATTTTTTTCTTCTTTTTTCTTTAGTCACTAATTAGTGCTAGGTACATCAATAATTTCGTTGTATATCTCTGTGAACTGTACTTAATTTATCGCAGTGCCTAATTTTGCTGCCCTATGGTTTCAAATTTGCTGGATTTCGACGAAAGAGTGAACATTTGTCTCTCTAAATAAATATACCTGTCTCTTTCTTCTGGGACATCAGTTAGGCTCTCGAAATTGGACTGACATTACCATCCTGTCCGTTACACTGACGAGGGTGGCAATGTTGTCGTCATCAAGTCGTCATCAGGACAAGTCCTTATTCTCAGCTTTATGCTCACATATGGCGAAGAAAAATTAAACGTCTGAGCGTACCGGCTTATACAGGGTGCTTCAGCTAGCTTACGCCAAGCCTTAAGAAATCCACGTGTGCATTGTGAGAATGCAACCAAATTGTTATAGTTCGCTGTCCTCTTAAGCAGATCAAAATGTTCTCATTGTGAGCAAATATAGCACTAGGTAACAATAGTGATTAATAAACATTTAAATGATTGCTTAATACGCTAATCCTTAACTATAGAAGTTGTAGAGCCGATTGCTGAATATCTAATTAATTACTTTCGCTGAGGCAAGTTGCTGTTGTTTTTTTTCCTTCGGGCTACGAGAAAAGCACGCGAAATGTGAAAAAAATAGGAAAAAGAAAAGTACGACGCTGTTAGGCGCTTTCGCACGCCGACATTAGTGCACTCAAACCTGTGCCAACGCAGAAATTTCCTGCCGTGGTGGCAGAAATATGAAGGGGTGCGAAATGCGGATGCGCTAGTCGTGCGCTACAATTTAAGCAAACGTCAAAGAACCACAGCTGGTGAAAACTAAACCGGGGTTCTCCACTGTACGTCGTCTCCCGTAGCCCCCTGTACAGTGTTCTTGGGACGTTAAACGCCACGGATCAATCAATCAATCAATCAATCAATCAATCAATCAATCAATCAATCAATCAATCAATCAATCAATCAATCAATCAATCAATCAATCAATCAATCAATCAATCAATCAATCAAGATATCTTAAGTCTCTGTTTTAACTAGCTCGGAGGCTGCGGGAGCGCAACGCTGAAGCAATATGGGCACGCAATGCCAATACGGCCGCTCCTCGGGACTTCTCTTTCTGTTATGCTTTTAAGTTTTTTTTTTTTTTCATCTTGCGCACCGTTCGCGGCGACCTAGTTTCTCGCCCGCCTGTCGGGTTGTTGTGCGGTTCCGCCCGGTTTTTCTCTCCCTGCCCACCGTCCGGCCGGACAGCCGTGATCGTATAGTGGTTAGTACCTTGCGTTGTGGCCGCAATAACCCAGGTTCGAATCCTGGTCACGGCAAGTTTTTTAGTTGTTTTTTTTTTTAATAGGCGTTCATTGGTTTTATTTGCTGGAACAACATTGGCTACATAGCTCCTGTGCCGGAATAGTCTGGGCGCAGTGGGTCATGACGGTTAGAAACCGGTGCTTTGTTTATTATCTGATACGACGATAGCAATGTAGGATGCGTTAGTTTTAATCCACAGAATTACTACGTGTGCGAAGCAACACAACGCACAAACAAAGAAATGACCACCCTACAAGCGAATAAAGGGACAGAACGTGCATGTAACTATACGCACGTCTCAAGTGTCCGCACAGTCAATAAAAGTATCAGCGTTGAATGCTGAAAGCCTAGGTAAAGTTCATAAAATTTATCCAAGGACGGCGCATGCGTGCGCTTTGCACCAAAGGCAATCGCAAGGATTGGTGAGCGCGTGCTCTGCTTTGAAATCTGTAGCCTATAATCAGTTTTAGAAGCACATCGTTGTTATTGTAATTGCAGCTTAAGGATCTCGAAGATAATGAAAATCAAATTGTCATTTTTTGATGTTGCTGTGTGCGCGCCTAGCGAAACCAGTGACTATATTCATTTTAAATGTACGCGCGAAGCAAAGTTCTGCTTTAAGAGGAATGACATCGTACTAATAACTCTTATCCGAAGGTTCATAAAGCTTCGCGATGTTTTCGAGTTCCGTGTAACGTGATGAACATGAGGTCTGCAGCATCGACATTGACAAAGACGGTGCGAGCTGCTGCAATCTCAGTGTATGCCGTACATTCTTCCCCAAGAACGTCACGCAAAGGTAATAAATTGTGCGTTCAGCGAAGCCCGCATAAATATTCGTCAGCAAAGTTTAAAGCTTAGCGGTAAAAGCTGTTTCCTTCCATTCTTTTTTTCATAAGAACTACAGTTTCTAATCACTACGCGCTAGCCGAAGCGAGATCTGAACAAGGTGGAAGTAGCTGTAGGGTTTTTTTTTCTTGACTGCGCAACCGAGTCGTACTCAGTGCAGTGATGTCGGGGCATATTGCGATAGCACTGAGAACACATATAATTTTGTATCGGCCAGTGTACATTGATGGCATTGAATCCAAAGTGTTTCTCGTCTTTTTTTGCGTAGTTGTCTGAGGAATACTTCTACAGCGGCTTTGTCGCACTGCTATACCAGAATACTCCCATAGGTATCGCGGCACTTCATCTTACTTTATAAAAGAACGGGCGACATTGAAAACTAGAGTTCATAAATTCTGTCTACGTAAATCTGCTACGCAATACTGTTCAGAAACTGGATACAGTTTAGTAAGTGGTAGGCACATTGCCGACCGCGAAGGATCGAGCCTGTGGTGTGCTTAGCTGTAATCTCGACACCTGCTGATAAATATGAAGTTTGCTTGCATATAGAACGCGCTGTTCCGTGAAGCGCCTTCAGCGCCCACGCTGCTACTTTTGCGAACTCCACGTTTATGGCTGCTCACTGTTGGTGGCGCATGGCCTACGCTTTAAGTACGACTCGCTGTGCCATGGCAATAGCATATAAGAAGCTTCAGAATTGGGGCTCCAAGATTAAGGCGCCCCAACAAGGCACCGCTTTGCTCTGCCTTGGTAATCAAATCGACTCAAACCGCCCGCGTAAACATCGTCGCTGTGCGCGTACACTTCATGAAAAAGCCGTGTAGTTTCGCTGAGAACACTCGCACAGCACTCGAACACTCGCACCCAATGATAAGCTCGGGTGGTCAGTATGCGTCGAAGTGGCTTGCACCACGATCTATCGTCTGGTTTGACCTTTTTCTTTATATCCATTAGTTTGTTCTGCCCTAGTTCGTTATAAGGAGGTTTCTCTTGATGCACAAAACACACGGCAGCACCCGACCAACAAAAATGTCTCATTGACGCCAGCCAGTTCCTCTAAGAAATTTAAAGAAGTGCATTTGGTGTATCTCTTCTTTTTTAATGTTCAGCTGTCGAGAGGTGCAATTTCTCAAATAAGTCTTCATAAATGTTGTATTGTACTGCCGTTTACATCTGAAATTCATGCGTATTTTTCAAGAAAGTTTTCAAGAGAAACGTTTGCGGCATGACGACGACTGGTTCACGACGACCGTCAGCGCGGGCGAGACGCTCTCAGCAAAGCCAGTTTCGGGCCTTTAAGTGCTTTGGCAGAAATACAAGAAAAGAAATAACCATGTCGTATCGTTCAATCCCGAAAGAGCCGGGATGCAGCTGCACAGACTTCAAACATGTGCCCCCAACTGTGTTGCTCGTCAAGAGAAGCTCACTGTTCTTCTGTAGCATTAAATAGGTCACACTTTGCACTTCTACACTCTCCACGTCTGTGTGGTTGTGTCTGTGTTCAGTTGATGCGCTGCAGGTAACAGAGCCGCTCCGACGCGTTGGGGCAATTACTTTTTTTTTTAGTTTTGTTGTGATCGGTTCGTCTTGTGCGACGCTCGCTCTCGCTGATCCACTTTTGCCAGCCGGTTCCGTTGCTCCGAGATCCGCCCCGGTTTTTTGAACGCTGGCATACGTCCAGCCGGGCAGCCGTGATCGCATAGTGGTTAATACCTTGCGTTGTGGCCGCTATAACCCAGGTTTGAATCCTGGTCACGGCAATGCCTTCTCTTTCTCCTCAAAGATTTGATGTGTTACAGTATTAACCGATTAATTTTTGTTTGCGTGCATGCGGTGTGCGGAATTTTCAGCCAATTTCTGGCCGTTTCATTCGCTTTGTTTTCCTGTGACGCCCAGACTGAGGGCATTCACCCCGCCCCCCCTCCTTTTTTTTCTGTTTCCTTCAACACGGCATCGTCCTTGAGCTCCCATCTGCAGCTTCCATGACGGCGATCAGGGAAAGGTGTAGCTCCGTCCAGCCGGGCAGCCGTGATCGTATAGTGGTTAGTACCTTGCGTTGTGGCCGCAATAACCCAGGTTCGAATCCTGGTCACGGCAATACATTTTTTTTCTCCTCAATGATTTAATGTGTTACAGTATTAAGCTATTGATTTTTGTTTGCGTGCATGCGGTGTGCGGAATTCTCAGCCAATTTCTGGCCGTTTCATTCGCTTTGTTGTCCTGTGACGCCCAGAATGAGGGTTCACCCCCCCCCCCCCCCTTTTTTTTCTTTTTCCTTCAACACGGCATCGTCATTGAGCTCCCATCGGCAGCTTCCATGACGGCGATCCGGGAAAGGTGTAGCTCCGTCCAGCCGGGCAGCCGTGATCGTATAGTGGTTAGTACCTTGCGTTGTGGCCGCAATAACCCAGGTTCGAATCCTGGTCACGGCAATGCATTTTTTTCTCCTCAATGATTTAATGTGTTACAGTATTGAGCTATTGATTTTCGTTTGCGTGCATGCGGTGTGCGGAATTCTCAGCCAATTTCTGGCCGTTTCATTCGCTTTGTTTTCCTGTGACGCCCAGACTGAGGGCATTCACCCCCGCCCCCTTTTTTTTTTCTGTTTCCTTCAACACGGCATCGTCCTTGAGCTCCCATCGGCAGCTTCCATGACGGCGATCCGGGAAAGGTGTAGCTCCGTCCAGCCGGGCAGCCGTGATCGTATAGTGGTTAGTACCTTGCGTTGTGGCCGCAATAATCCAGGTTCGAATCCTGGTCACGGCAATGCATTTTTTTCTCCTCAATGATTTAATGTGTTACAGTATTGAGCTATTGATTTTTGTTTGCGTGCATGCGGTGTGCGGAATTCTCAGCCAATTTCTGGCCGTTTCATTCGCTTTGTTTTCCTGTGACGCCCAGACTGAGGGCATTCACCCCCCCCCTTTTTTTTTTCTGTTTCCTTCAACACGGCATCGTCCTTGAGCTCCCATCGGCAGCTTCCATGACGGCGATCCGGGAAAGGTGTAGCTCCGTCCAGCCAGGCAGCCGTGATCATTCTGCTTCCGGCTCCCGAGCTGAACGGATCGCGGGATCATGAGCTCCAGTGGAGCGGCTTATGCGGCTGTTAGCCGCGGCAACAGGCTTTCGACATCGGAAGATAAGGACTACCAGATTATTTTGCCTCGTCTACCTACAGGACGCATCGTGTTAAACACAGTTTTTTTGCACGGCGACACTCGTGTTCGCCCGTTTCGCGTAGAGGATTTTCGGGACGCGCTTCAAGCTCTTGGTATGCTCTCTGGCGTCGTCGCCCTTGGAGCGTACCAAATCAACCACGTATGGGCTGTGACGATGAAGACAGCCGAGATGGCCCAAAAGCTGGCTGCACTGAAGGAGCTTCAGGTCAAGGGGCGTCGCTGCCTGGTCATCGACCCTAAAGAACAGCAGGTGAAGCTTCGTCTTCACTGGCTTCTTCATGGTGTGGATGATGAAGACGTAAAGACTGCGCTGGCTTCCTTTGGCAAAGTCACGGAAGTAACCCGGGAGCGCTGGCGGGTGGATGGCGTTTCCGACAAGGGCTCGACGACCCGAGCTGTGCTGCTGCAGCTGAAGGCTGGACTGAAAGTCGACGACCTGCCCCACCAGATCCGCGTCGCCGGCGAGCTTGCGCTGGTCGTAGCCCCAGGTCGCCCCATGCAGTGCCTGCGCTGCCGGGGCTCTGGTCACGTTCGTCGAGAATGTAAGGTTCCCCGTTGCTCCCGGTGCAGGCTTTTCGGACACAACGACACGGACTGTGTACGTTCATACGCAGCAGCCGCGGGGTCGGCGGAGAGCGAGCCGTTGACATCAGACCACATGATGGACGTGACCGAGGCCGAGGATGCGGCCAAGGGAGCTGGAAGCGGCAATGCGGTGGCAGAAGCGAGCGGGACGACGACGCCGACTAAAGGAGGACCGAATAATGTCCCTCCTCCCGACGAGCCAGAAACCGCACTAATCAGCGTCAGGGTGACCCAGACAGAAAATGAGAGCCGCCAGCCGGCTACAGATACTACGGAGGCAGCGGAAAACGACAACGCGACCCCTGCTAGCGCCCGCGTCGAAAGCGTCTCGGCACCGGTGAAGAGGTCCCTGCAGCAGGAGGAGAAAGTGGACGGAAAGGCCAGCGGTGACTCCGAGGCGCCGCCAGCTAAGACGCTACCCGGCAGGCGCTCCACCCTCAAGCCTAAGCCTAACCTGGAGGCTGACCGTAGGCTCACCCCGAAGCCGACCAAAGACGAACTCGGACGACGGCCACCGGATGGCCACGGAGGCGTCTAGCGGTCAGCTAGACGTTAAGGTGAGCACCATGCTCCGGGCCTTCTCCCCTCCCGTTTAAATCAGTAATGGCTACCAACCCGTCGCTTAGCCTCGGCACGCTAAACGTTCGAGGTCTGGCCGCCAAAAGGAAACAGAGTCAGGTGTATCGACTGCTAGTGGACCACGACCTCGACGTTTTAGCAGTGCAAGAAACCAAGGTAGACGGCGAGGAGGAGACCGGGAGCATGGTGCAAAGGTTCACGTACAACTACTATACGGTAGTGAGCCACGCCTTAGGGACTTCGGCGGGGTGTGTCTTGTTCGTGAGGAAGCTTCCAGGCCTGGTTATAGACGGTTACTTCTCGTGCTCTTCCGGTCGACTTGTCGTTTGTGATTTCAGCTATTGCGATGTCCAATGGCGCGTGCTGTGCATTTATGCGCCTAATACGGTGCAAGAAAGGGTAAATTTCTTTTTGAACTTGAGGCACCACTTGTCTGTGCACAAAACGATAGCCTGTGTTGGGGACTTCAATTGTGTATTGAACATCGAAGACATGTCTACGCGACGCGTAATTTACGACAAAAGCAGCGATATCATGGCGCAGATCATACATGAATTTGAATTAGAGGATATCGCTCAGTGTTTCGGGGCTGACCGAGAAGTGAAGTACACCCACTTCCAGGGAACAAGTCATGCACGATTAGACCGTATCTACCTGTCATATCATTTAGTAGAAAAATGCCAGTGCTATGCAGTTACTGCCGTATCCTTTTCTGACCACTGCCTGGTAAAATGCAGGGTGGGCCGCAAAAAAGAACGAAACGAATTCGTCTGGGAACTGTGGAAAATGAATGCTGAGCTTCTACGGGACGATACTTTTAACGAGACGGTAGTGAATGCTCTGAATTCTTTTGGAAAAGACAGTTCTATGAAATTGGGCGAGGAATGGGAGCTGTCGAAACAAACTATTAAAATCAAGGCAATTGAAAGAAGTAGCGTGCTACGATATGAAGAGAAGGCAAGAGAAAGGGATTTAAAAACATTACTGGAAAAATTCGTGACGCTCGAATGCATGCAACCCGGAGCTTATCAAGAAGATATGCGTGCTATTAAGAAAAAGCTCGAGGTTTTCGATGAAGAGCGTTATCGAGGTGCGCTCGTGCGCGCGAGAGCAGAAAGACTAGCATGCGGGGAAATGCCTTCGAAAAGAGCACTGGGATTAGAAAAAAAGCACTCCAGACGCAAACAGATTGAGGCCATCGAATATAACGGGCTGGTAGTAACTGATACGAAGAATATAGGGCGTGCCTTCTTTGAACATTTCCAAAAGCTTTTCGCATTCAGGCCCGTCAACATGCAAAGTTTCAAGGACTTATTTTTGCAGCGAATGCCACAGCTGTCGAGTGACGTTAAAGAAACGTTGGAAGGACAAATAACTGAACAGGAAGTGATAAAGGCCATCGAAGACCTGAACCCTGGCAAGTCACCAGGTCCAGACGGTCTTTGTGCCGCTTGGTACAAATCGTTCAAAAGCCACCTAGCTCCTATCTTGACCGCAATTTTCAATGAAGCATACCAAATGAAAATATTTCCACCATCTTTCGGCCAGTCCCATACAGTACTAATACCTAAAACAGAAGAGACCGAGAAGCTCAAGCAACTTTCCTCCTATAGACCCATAGCGCTTACTAACTGTGACTACAAAATACTGATGAAGGTGCTGGCACGGCGTATGCAGTCAGTCATTAAGGAAGTAGTCGGCCCACACCAAACGTGTGGCATTCGCGGAAGAACAATCTTCACTAACATTCACAAGTTGAAGTGTGTGCTGGAGTGTTGTGATGCCATGTGTGATGCAGTAGCGATCCTCCAGCTTGACTTGGAGAAAGCGTTTGATTGCGTTTCTCACGAGATATTGCTCACCATCCTTGAACATGTTAATTTTGGCCACATAATCACTGAGGGGGTGACCATGGCGTACCGGAGTTGCTATACGAGACTTATAATTAATCAAAGGCTGGGGGCCCCCATTAACGTGAAGCGCTCCGTTCGCCAGGGTTGTCCACTCAGCCCACTCCTGTTTTGTGTTTACATAGAAACGCTATGTCAGGCCATCATTGAAAATGAATACATTAAGGGATTTTGCCTCCAAGCAGCAGAGGTGAAGTTATTGGCATATGCTGACGATGTGGCCGTATGTTGTAAAGATACGCAAAGTGTATTGAACGCTGTGAGTATCGTCAGACTGTTTGGTAATGCCACTAATAGCTTCGTGAACTGGCAGAAATGTTTGGGGTTTTGGCACGGGGGATGGGCGTCCACCCCAGACCACTTTTCGAACGTCACCTGGGTCACGACGCCAGTTAAGTACCTTGGCGCACCCCTTGATGCCTACAAGGACAGTAGCGAGTACTGGAAGGAGCGGACAAAAGAAATAAAAGAAAAAGCCGACCGATGGAACGCCGGTCACCTGTCAATGTTCGCGAAAGCAACAGCGTGCAACATGTTTCTCGTAACAAAGATCTGGTACGTAATGCAGGTCCTACAGTGCTCTCGGATTAATGTGCAGAAACTGCACCGCGTGTTCGCTGTTTTCGTGTGGGCATCGAGCTGGGAGCGATGTAGCCGAGATAATCTCTTTCGGCGCGTGAAGGATGGTGGTCTGGGGTTGGCGCACCTCTTCTTGCGTCAACTAGTAAACAGGTTCTTCTTTTTTCGAGACACAAATGACCCATTTCTACGCACCGCTATCCAAATGAGGTTGTCAAGATCACTTCCCGAATTCGTTGTAGGCACCGAAATAATGCCAGGACCAGTTCGTGGTTTCTTTAGGGAAATAATTCAGAGTGTTTCCTTTTTGCGTGTTCGTTTTTCTAGTGCATATTTGTGGAGTGTAAAACGGAAAACGTTATATCGTGATTTATGTGACAGTGTATTGCTGGTACCCATGTACAGAGCCCTGTACAGTGGAGGCCCAGGCCTAGATGTATTGAAAAGGGTGAAGAAGATGCCAGTTCAACCAGCCACTAAATCGTTCTTCTTTAAATTACACACCGGTACTCTACCTGTTAAAATCTTTCTTGAACAACGTGGGTTCTACATGCCATGGGGAACCCACTGCCTTATATGTAAAAAAGCAGAAAGCATAGATCATGTCTTCATCCACTGTTGGGAAGGGGTCTTTTTCTGGGACGTGTTACAAAGGACTCTAAAAAAAGAGCTACCTATAGATCCCCACGGAATCAGGTTTCTGCCAGTATATGACGACGAAGGTTTCCCGTACGACGTCATCATGCTTACGGGCCTCCACTGTTTATGGCGCGCAAGAATGGCGGGCTACCATTGTGACCCGGATGCCCGACCAGCGCGTGTATACTTCCGGGAATGCATGCAACGGTATGTGGAAGTGCAGAAGTTGCAACAGCCTGTTCCTGAGTGGCTGTCGAGGGTTGAACCCCTTACAGCACTAAAGGAATTTTAATCCGACAACGTCGTGCCACAGTAGCGGACGGCAACGAATGTAAATATTACTGTTCTTTGTTCCGTTTGTGTATTCATTCGTTTTTGCTTCTTTGGTCTTTGTTTATATCATTTAAGGAATGTGTGTTGTGGTGACATGTCGAGGATTGGCAATAAAGAAAAAAAAAAAAAAAAAAAAGCCAGGCAGCCGTGATTGTATAGTGGTTAGTACCTTGCGTTGTGGCCGCAATAACCCAGGTTCGAATCCTGGTCACGGCAATGCATTTTTTTCTCCTCAATGATTTAATGTGTTACAGTATTGAGCTATTGATTTTTGTTTGCGTGCATGCGGTGTGCGGAATTTTCAGCCAATTTCTGGCCGTTTCATTCGCTTTGTTTTCCTGTGACGCCCAGACTGAGGGCATTCACCCCGCCCCCCCTCCTTTTTTTTCTGTTTCCTTCAACACGGCATCGTCCTTGAGCTCCCATCTGCAGCTTCCATGACGGCGATCAGGGAAAGGTGTAGCTCCGTCCAGCCGGGCAGCCGTGATCGTATAGTGGTTAGTACCTTGCGTTGTGGCCGCAATAACCCAGGTTCGAATCCTGGTCACGGCAATGCATTTTTTTCTCCTCAATGATTTAATGTGTTACAGTATTGAGCTATTGATTTTCGTTTGCGTGCATGCGGTGTGCGGAATTCTCAGCCAATTTCTGGCCGTTTCATTCGCTTTGTTTTCCTGTGACGCCCAGACTGAGGGCATTCACCCCCCCCCCCCCTTTTTTTTTTCTGTTTCCTTCAACACGGCATCGTCCTTGAGCTCCCATCGGCAGCTTCCATGACGGCGATCCGGGAAAGGTGTAGCTCCGTCCAGCCGGGCAGCCGTGATCGTATAGTGGTTAGTACCTTGCGTTGTGGCCGCAATAATCCAGGTTCGAATCCTGGTCACGGCAATGCATTTTTTTCTCCTCAATGATTTAATGTGTTACAGTATTGAGCTATTGATTTTTGTTTGCGTGCATGCGGTGTGCGGAATTCTCAGCCAATTTCTGGCCGTTTCATTCGCTTTGTTTTCCTGTGACGCCCAGACTGAGGGCATTCACCCCCCCCCTTTTTTTTTTCTGTTTCCTTCAACACGGCATCGTCCTTGAGCTCCCATCGGCAGCTTCCATGACGGCGATCCGGGAAAGGTGTAGCTCCGTCCAGCCAGGCAGCCGTGATCGTATAGTGGTTAGTACCTTGCGTTGTGGCCGCAATAACCCAGGTTCGAATCCTGGTCACGGCAATGCATTTTTTTCTCCTCAATGATTTAATGTGTTACAGTATTGAGCTATTGATTTTTGTTTGCGTGCATGCGGTGTGCGGAATTTTCAGCCAATTTCTGGCCATTTCATTCGCTTTGGTTTCCTGTGACGCCCAGACTGAGGGCATTCACCCCCCCCCCCCCCCCCCCTTTTTTTTTTCTGTATCGTTCAACACGGCATCGTCCTTGAGCTCCCATCGGCAGCTTCCATGTCGGCGATCAGGGAAAGGCGTAGCTCCGTCCAGCTGGGCAGCCGTGATCGTATAGTGGTTAGTACCTTGCGTTGTGGCCGCAATAACCCAGGTTCGAATCCTGGTCACGGCAATGCATTTTTTTCTCCTCAATGATTTAATGTGTTACAGTATTGAGCTATTGATTTTTGTTTGCGTGCATGCGGTGTGCGGAATTCTCAGCCAATTTCTGGCCGTTTCATTCGCTTTGTTTTCCTGTGACGCCCAGACTGAGGGCATTCACCCCCCCCCCCCCTTTTTTTTTTCTGTTTCCTTCAACACGGCATCGTCCTTGAGCTCCCATCGGCAGCTTCCATGACGGCGATCCCGGAAAGGTGTAGCTCCGTCCAGCCGGGCAGCCGTGATCGTATAGTGGTTAGTACCTTGCGTTGTGGCCGCAATAACCCAGGTTCGAATCCTGGTCACGGCAATGCATTTTTTTCTCCTCAATGATTTAATGTGTTACAGTATTGAGCTATTGATTTTTGTTTGCGTGCATGCGGTGTGCGGAATTCTCAGCCAATTTCTGGCCGTTTCATTCGCTTTGTTTTCCTGTGACGCCCAGACTGAGGGCATTCACCCCCCCCCTTTTTTTTTTCTGTTTCCTTCAACACGGCATCGTCCTTGAGCTCCCATCGGCAGCTTCCATGACGGCGATCCGGGAAAGGTGTAGCTCCGTCCAGCCGGGCAGCCGTGATCGTATAGTGGTTAGTACCTTGCGTTGTGGCCGCAATAACCCAGGTTCGAATCCTGGTCACGGCAATGCATTTTTTTCTCCTCAATGATTTAATGTGTTACAGTATTGAGCTATTGATTTTTGTTTGCGTGCATGCGATGTGCGGAATTCTCAGCCAATTTCTGGCCGTTTCATTCGCTTTGTTTTCCTGTGACGCCCAGACTGAGGGCATTCACCCCCCCCCCCTTTTTTTTTTCTGTATCGTTCAACACGGCATCGTCCTTGAGCTCCCATCGGCAGCTTCCATGTCGGCGATCAGGGAAAGGCGTAGCTCCGTCCAGCCGGGCAGCCGTGATCGTATAGTGGTTAGTACCTTGCGTTGTGGCCGCAATAACCCAGGTTCGAATCCTGGTCACGGCAATGCATTTTTTTCTCCTCAATGATTTAATGTGTTACAGTATTGAGCTATTGATTTTTGTTTGCGTGCATGCGGTGTGCGGAATTCTCAGCCAATTTCTGGCCGTTTCATTCGCTTTGTTTTCCTGTGACGCCCAGACTGAGGGCATTCACCCCCCCCC
Organism: Dermacentor andersoni; assembly: GCF_023375885.2. Classification (NCBI taxonomy): domain Eukaryota; kingdom Metazoa; phylum Arthropoda; class Arachnida; order Ixodida; family Ixodidae; genus Dermacentor; species Dermacentor andersoni. The sequence goes on from NC_092816.1 coordinate 86,377,290, forward strand.
TTTTTTTTTTCTGTTTCCTTCAACACGGCATCGTCCTTGAGCTCCCATCGGCAGCTTCCATGACGGCGATCCGGGAAAGGTGCAGCTCCGTCCAGCCGGGCAGCCGTGATCGTATAGTGGTTAGTACCTTGCGTTGTGGCCGCAATAACCCAGGTTCGAATCCTGGTCACGGCAATGCATTTTTTTCTCCTCAATGATTTAATGTGTTACAGTATTGAGCTATTGATTTTTGTTTGCGTGCATGCGGTGTGCGGAATTCTCAGCCAATTTCTGGCCGTTTCATTCGCTTTGTTTTCCTGTGACGCCCAGACTGAGGGCATTCACCCCCCCCCCTTTTTTTTTTCTGTTTCCTTCAACACGGCATCGTCCTTGAGCTCCCATCGGCAGCTTCCATGTCGGCGATCAGGGAAAGGCGTAGCTCCGTCCAGCCGGGCAGCCGTGATCGTATAGTGGTTAGTACCTTGCGTTGTGGCCGCAATAACCCAGGTTCGAATCCTGGTCACGGCAATGCATTTTTTTCTCCTCAATGATTTAATGTGTTACAGTATTGAGCTATTGATTTTTGTTTGCGTGCATGCGATGTGCGGAATTCTCAGCCAATTTCTGGCCGTTTCATTCGCTTTGTTTTCCTGTGACGCCCAGACTGAGGGCATTCACCCCCCCCCCCCCTTTTTTTTTTCTGTATCGTTCAACACGGCATCGTCCTTGAGCTCCCATCGGCAGCTTCCATGACGGCGATCCGGGAAAGGTGCAGCTCCGTCCAGCCGGGCAGCCGTGATCGTATAGTGGTTAGTACCTTGCGTTGTGGCCGCAATAACCCAGGTTCGAATCCTGGTCACGGCAATGCATTTTTTTTCTCCTCAATGATTTAATGTGTTACAGTATTGAGCTATTGATTTTTGTTTGCGTGCATGCGGTGTGCGGAATTTTCAGCCAATTTCTGGCCATTTCATTCGCTTTGGTTTCCTGTGACGCCCAGACTGAGGGCATTCACCCCCCCCTTTTTTTTTTTTTTCTGTATCGTTCAACACGGCATCGTCCTTGAGCTCCCATCGGCAGCTTCCATGTCGGCGATCAGGGAAAGGCGTAGCTCCGTCCAGCTGGGCAGCCGTGATCGTATAGTGGTTAGTACCTTGCGTTGTGGCCGCAATAACCCAGGTTCGAATCCTGGTCACGGCAATGCATTTTTTTCTCCTCAATGATTTAATGTGTTACAGTATTGAGCTATTGATTTTTGTTTGCGTGCATGCGATGTGCGGAATTCTCAGCCAATTTCTGGCCGTTTCATTCGCTTTGTTTTCCTGTGACGCCCAGACTGAGGGCATTCACCCCCCCCCCTTTTTTTTTTTCTGTTTCCTTCAACACGGCATCGTCCTTGAGCTCCCATCGGCAGCTTCCATGACGGCGATCCGGGAAAGGTGTAGCTCCGTCCAGCCGGGCAGCCGTGATCGTATAGTGGTTAGTACCTTGCGTTGTGGCCGCAATAACCCAGGTTCGAATCCTGGTCACGGCAATGCATTTTTTTCTCCTCAATGATTTAATGTGTTACAGTATTGAGCTATTGATTTTTGTTTGCGTGCATGCGGTGTGCGGAATTCTCAGCCAATTTCTGGCCGTTTCATTCGCTTTGTTTTCCTGTGACGCCCAGACTGAGGGCATTCACCCCCCCCCCCTTTTTTTTTTTTTCTGTATCGTTCAACACGGCATCGTCCTTGAGCTCCCATCGGCAGCTTCCATGACGGCGATCCGGGAAAGGTGTAGCTCCGTCCAGCCGGGCAGCCGTGATCGTATAGTGGTTAGTACCTTGCGTTGTGGCCGCAATAACCCAGGTTCGAATCCTGGTCACGGCAATGCATTTTTTTCTCCTCAATGATTTAATGTGTTACAGTATTGAGCTATTGATTTTTGTTTGCGTGCATGCGATGTGCGGAATTCTCAGCCAATTTCTGGCCGTTTGATTCGCTTTGTTTTCCTGTGACGCCCAGACTGAGGGCATTCACCCCCCCCCCTTTTTTTTTTTCTGTTTCCTTCAACACGGCATCGTCCTTGAGCTCTCATCGGCAGCTTCCATGACGGCGATCCGGGAAAGGTGTAGCTCCGTCCAGCCGGGCAGCCGTGATCGTATAGTGGTTAGTACCTTGCGTTGTGGCCGCAATAACCCGGGTTCGAATCCTGGTCACGGCAATGCATTTTTTTCTCCTCAATGATTTAATGTGTTACAGTATTGAGCTATTGATTTTTGTTTGCGTGCATGCGGTGTGCGGAATTCTCAGCCAATTTCTGGCCGTTTCATTCGCTTTGTTTTCCTGTGACGCCCAGACTGAGGGCATTCACCCCCCCCCCTTTTTTTTTTCTGTATCGTTCAACACGGCATCGTCCTTGAGCTCCCATCGGCAGCTTCCATGTCGGCGATCAGGGAAAGGCGTAGCTCCGTCCAGCCGGGCAGCCGTGATCATTCTGCATCCGGCAGCCGAGCTGTTCGGATCGTAGGGTCATGGCCTCTTCCGGGGCAGCGACAGCGGCCACTTTTGGTCGCGGAAACAGGATTGCAGAGGATGATAAGGAATATCCGTTCATTTTGCCACAACTGCCGAAAGGACGAGTTGCGATTAACACCGTGTTTTTGCACGGTGATGTGCGTGCGAGACCATACAAGGTCGAAGATTTCAGGGACGCCCTACTGCCGACGGGCCTCCTGCCGGACGTGGTATGCATAGGGGCGTACCAGATAAACCACGTCTGGGCGGTGACCCTGAATGATGCGACGGCGACGAAAAGACTGGTTTCCCTAAAGGACCTGCAAGTGAAGGGACGACGATGCGTCATCGTGGACCCGCAGGACCAGCAGGTGAAGCTTAGGCTTCACTGGCTGTTGTACGGAGTGGCTGACGAGGACGTCCGGACAGCGTTCGCGGCTTTCGGCAAGGTGGAAGAGGTGAGCCGGGAGCGGTGGCGAGTCGAAGGCATGGGAAGCAAGACGTCGACCACCAGGGCGGTGCTCCTCAAGCTAAAGAACGGCGTTAAAGTTGAGGACCTTCCTCATCAGGTCCGCGTCGGCGGAGAGTTGGCCTTGGTGGTTGTGCCTGGTCGACCCATGCAGTGCCTGCGCTGCCAAGGCACGGGGCACGTCCGCCGAGAGTGTAAAGTCCCACGCTGTTCCAGGTGCAGACGTTTCGGCCACGTTGACGCTGACTGCGTCAAATCCTACGCCGCCGTGACAGGACCAGCAGCGACTGACGTTGCTGAGGAGCACGTCATGGACGTGGTTGAGACGGAGGACGCCGCCAAAGGAACTGGAGACTTGGTTTCGACAGCCACACTTGAAGGGTCATCTACCGCTGGCGCTGAAAGCACGGTGGCTGAGGCTGCCGAGAAGACGGGCAAACCGGTACAGGTCCTGCCTGCAGTGAGCCTTGCTACGGGGGGCGTTAACGAAGACGCACCCGACAACGACACGACAGTAATGCTGCAGGACAAGGAAGTCAATGACGGCGAGCGGACCGCGATTATTGGTGCCCCAGTCAAGCGCCCCCACGACGAGACCAAGGACAAGGACGGCGGTGCCACCAGCACCAGCGAGGGGCCGCCGACGAAGGCGCCTCAAGGAAGGCGGATGGGCTACAAGCCAAAACCCAATGTACCACCTGGAAAGAAGCCTGCGGGCAAAACGGCCACGCTTGACGACACAAACAAGCCGGGAGGTCCCGGAGACGGCTAGCCGAGGGCTAGTCGTGAACGGTAAGCACCATGCTCCGGGCCTGCTTTTCTCGCTAGCTGAAAATGGCTGAAATACCGTCCCTTATTATTGCCACATTGAACGTGCGAGGCTTGGCGGCTAGTCGTAGGCAAAGTCAGGTCCTACGGTTGGTCACTGACCACAACTTAGACGTACTAGCCGTCCAAGAGACTAAGGTTGATGGAGAGGAGCAGACCGGGAGCATGGTGCGACGATTCACGCACAGATATTTTGCGGTGGTTAGTCATGCGGTAGGCACGTTCGGGGGGTGCATTCTGTTTGTCAAGAAACTGCCTGGACTGCAGATTCGAAGTGTATATTCCTGTGAATCTGGAAGGATTGTTTTTTGCGATGTCGTGATATGTAGTGTTGAATACCGTGTCATATGCGTCTACGCTCCGAATTCTGTCGAAGAGCGTGTCTCCTTTTTTTCTAACCTTTCTAAGCATGTCCGCTGTGATAAGCGCGTTATTTTGTTAGGGGACTTTAATTGTGTGTTGAATGCCAGAGACCGAGTGAATAATGCAGGTGTGCGCGACAAAAGCAGTAGCGTATTATCAAACCTAATAGGGGAAAATGAACTTGACGATGTTTTCGAGTGTCTGGAAGGGGGGCGTGAAGTGACTTTTACTCGTTTTCAGGGTAGTAGTCATGCACGACTGGATCGAATGTACATGTCGTTGGACATGATTCCAAGATGCCACAGTTATTGTGTAGTGCCCGTGTCGTTTTCGGACCACTGCCTCGTAAAATGTCACATAGGTGTAGTGAAAACGAAACATGCTTTTAATTGGGATCTATGGAAAATGAATGCCTTGTTACTAAATGATCAGCGGTTTGTAAAAGCAGTAAGGGATGCGGTTAACGAAGTATTCGATGATGCAACGGAAACAATAGCGGAGAAGTGGGAATGTTTTAAACAGAAGGTTAAAATTAAAGCCATAGAAAGATCGAGTTGCCTAAAATTCGAGAGGGAAATAAAAGAAAAGGGCTTAAGAAGACTGCTTGAGCAGCTGATAACGCTTGAGTGTAGAGAGCCTGGTACGTACAAAGACGACGTGCGAAACATCAAGGAAAAACTTGAAAAGTTCGACAAAGAGCGTTATCAAGGCGCTATCGTGCGTGCGCGAGCAGATGCACTAGTGGCAGGGGAGACGCCCACGAAAAGGGCGCTGGGTCTTGAGAAGGCGCACGGACGGCGAAACCACATCGATAAAATTCTATTGAACGGGACTGTCGTTGAAGACAGTGAGAGCATTGGGAGCGCCTTCTTCGAGTACTACCAGTCACTCTTTGCATTTCAGGCAGCGAATGTAGGGGGTTTTAAAGCGGATTTTCTTAATCTCATGCCGCGAATAAGTGATGATACCAAAGAACGATTAGAAGCCAAAATAACTGAGGGGGAAGTAGAAAAGGCAATCGACGATTTGAACCTTGGAAAGTCGCCTGGACCTGATGGCCTCTGCGCTGGGTGGTATAAGGCGTTTAAGAGAGAATTGGCGCCATTGTTGGTAGAGGTATTAAATGACGCGTATCAGCAGAAATGTTTGCCCCCTTCCTTTGGAAAAGCGCACACCATACTAATACCTAAGAGCGATCAAATAGATAAACTAAAATTAGTGTCGTTCTATAGGCCAATAACACTAACAAATGTTGATTACAAGATATTGATGAAGATTTTAGCTACTAGACTCCAAGGCGTCATCAAAGAAATAGTCGGAGACCATCAAACTTGTGGCATCAGAGGGCGAACTATTTTTTCTAACATTCATAAGATGCGATGTGTTCTCGAGTGCTGTGACGTCAACGGAGGTGGCGTTGCGGTTCTTCAGCTCGATCTAGAGAAAGCTTTCGATTGTGTCGCGCATGTTATTTTGTTTACCATCTTGGATCACGTTAATGTCGGTTCCATCATCACTGAGGGCGTGGCCTTGGCGTACAAGAATTGCACAACCAGATTAATTGTTAATAAGTCATTGGGGGCCCCCATTAACATTATGCGTTCAGTGCGCCAAGGCTGTCCCCTCAGCCCACTTCTGTTTGCTATTTATATAGAGGCCATGTGCGTGGCAATCAATGAAAATGACAAAATACGTGGTTTTAGATTGGCAGCGACAGAAGTGAAGCTATTGGCGTATGCAGACGACATTGCAGTGTGTTGCATAGATAAACCAAGCGTAACCGAAGCAATAACTGTAGTAAATCATTTCTGTGAAGTGTCTGGTAGCAGAGTAAATTGGAGCAAATCCCTCGGACTGTGGCACGGGGACTGGCTTTCCGCACCGGACTATTTCGCGAGTGTGAGCTGGGTGAGAACTCCGATGAGGTATCTAGGTGTTCCCCTAGATAGTTACAATAGCAGTGATGAATATCGGAGGAAGCAAACGAGTGAAATTAAAGAAAAAGTAGACAAATGGAAAGCTACTAACCTGTCTGTTTTTGCAAGAGCGACAGTTTGTAACATCTTTTTAGTCGCCAAGTTATACTACGTTATACAAGCGTTATATTGTTCTAGAGTAAATGTGCAAAGGCTGCACAGAGTGTTTGCGGTGTTCATCTGGGGTTCAACCTGGGAAAGGTGCAGTCGAACCAATTTGTTCAGAAGAGTGAAGGACGGGGGTGTGGGTTTGGCGCATCTTTTTGTTCGACAACTAGTAAACCGATTTTTGTTTTTCCGCGATGTGCGCGATCCTTTTCTGCGCACCGTATGTCAGCACAGATTGACTGACGCATTGCCGGCACATGTTGTCAGTACGGCCGGCATGACCGGAAGACTTTGTGGCTACTTTAAGGAAGTGGTAGACAGTGTGCGTTTTCTTACTGTTCGTTTTTCAAGTGATTACTTGTGTCAAGTGAAAAGGAAAACGCTGTATAAAGATGTGTGCGACATTGTTTTCCCAGTGCCGTTATACAGAGCCATGTACAGTGGAGGGCCAGGACAGGACGTCCTTAAACGGGTTAAACGCATGCAGGTGCCACCAGGGGTAAAATCCTTCTTTTTTAGGCTCCACACTGGAACCCTGTCCGTGAAGACTTTTATGGAAGAACGAGGCTGTCTCGTACCTTGGGGTTCTCACTGCTTGATCTGCAAGAAGCCCGAAACCATAGATCATGTGTTCTTGCACTGCTGGGCTGCTGTGTTCTTCTGGGACGTCTTGAAGCGAACCCTGAAGAAAGAATTACCTGTAAACCCCCAAGGGATCAGGTATCTGCCTATTAAGGATGAAGATGGCATCCCATATGACTTCATTATGGTGAATGCCCTCCACTGTATATGGCGGTCTCGAATGGCTGGGTACCACTGCGATCCCGACGCACGGCCGGTTCATATATATTTCAGAGAATGTATGTCGCGGTTTCTTGATGTACAGAAAATGCAAGAATGTGCACCGGATTGGCTGTCGAGGCTAGAACCTCTCACAGCCATGAAGGAATTTTAATTTGACAACGCCGGTCCTATACGGACGGATGGCATTATTGTAATTTTTTTTCGCTGTTTTGCATTTGTGAGATGCGTGTATTTTCTGTGTTATGTCAAAGACCGGCATTAAATAAAAAAAAAAAAAAAAAAGCCGGGCAGCCGTGATCGTATAGTGGTTAGTACCTTGCGTTGTGGCCGCAATAACCCAGGTTCGAATCCTGGTCACGGCAATGCATTTTTTTCTCCTCAATGATTTAATGTGTTACAGTATTGAGCTATTGATTTTTGTTTGCGTGCATGCGCTGTGCGGAATTCTGAGCCAATTTCTGGCCGTTTCATTCGCTTTGTTTTCCTGTGACGCCCAGACTGAGGGCATTCACCCCGCCCCCCCCCCTTTTTTTTCTGTTTCCTTCAACACGGCATCGTCCTTGAGCTCCCATCGGCAGCTTCCATGACGGCGATCCGGGAAAGGTGTAGCTCCGTCCAGCCGGGCAGCCGTGATCGTATAGTGGTTAGTACCTTGCGTTGTGGCCGCAATAACCCAGGTTCGAATCCTGGTCACGGCAATGCATTTTTTTCTCCTCAATGATTTAATGTGTTACAGTATTGAGCTATTGATTTTTGTTTGCGTGTATGCGGTGTGCGGAATTCTGAGCCAATTTCTGGCCGTTTCATTCGCTTTGTTTTCCTGTGACGCCCAGACTGAGGGCATTCACCCCGCCCCCCCCCCTTTTTTTTCTGTTTCCTTCAACACGGCATCGTCCTTGAGCTCCCATCGGCAGCTTCCATGACGGCGATCCGGGAAAGGTGTAGCTCCGTCCAGCCGGGCAGCCGTGATCGTATAGTGGTTAGTACCTTGCGTTGTGGCCGCAATAACCCAGGTTCGAATCCTGGTCACGGCAATGCATTTTTTTCTCCTCAATGATTTAATGTGTTACAGTATTGAGCTATTGATTTTTGTTTGCGTGCATGCGCTGTGCGGAATTCTGAGCCAATTTCTGGCCGTTTCATTCGCTTTGTTTTCCTTTGACGCCCAGACTGAGGGCATTCCCCCCCCCCCCCCCCCCCCTTTTTTTTTCTGTTTCCTTCAACACGGCATCGTCCTTGAGCTCCCATCGGCAGCTTCCATGACGGCGATCCGGGAAAGGTGTAGCTCCGTCCAGCCGGGCAGCCGTGATCGTATAGTGGTTAGTACCTTGCGTTGTGGCCGCAATAACCCAGGTTCGAATCCTGGTCACGGCAATGCATTTTTTTCTCCTCAATGATTTAATGTGTTACAGTATTGAGCTATTGATTTTTGTTTGCGTGTATGCGGTGTGCGGAATTCTCAGCCAATTTCTGGCCGTTTCATTCGCTTTGTTTTCCTGTGACGCCCAGACTGAGGGCATTCACCCCCCCCTTTTTTTTTCTGTTTCCTTCAACACGGCATCGTCCTTGAGCTCCCATCGGCAGCTTCCATGACGGCGATCCGGGAAAGGTGTAGCTCCGTCCAGCCGGGCAGCCGTGATCGTATAGTGGTTAGTACCTTGCGTTGTGGCCGCAATAACCCAGCTTCGAATCCTGGTCACGGCAGTGCATTTTTTTTCTCCTCAGTGATTTAATGTGTTACAGTATTAAGCGATTGATTTTTCTTAAGGAAGGGAACTGCGCTAAAAAAGACACGGACGAGTAATGACATGGACGGGCGCGAACTCGCGACTGATTTTATTCAGAAAGAACATGAATATATATATATACCTAGATTCTTATGCAATCATTGCCTAAGCGCACATGCCAAGAACGTTTTTTCTTTCTTATACAAATTGATACTAGAATCGCTTACGCATTCATCACCTGACTTATCAATGTAAAATGCCTCTGCGAGTTCACGTGCTACCTGGTTACGACTGCGCCTTAAGATTTTGGTTCTAGCCAGCAAAGGCTGGCATGCTTTATCAGGCGTAGCCAAAGGGCATGCGCCGCAATGTAAGGGCAGATTTGACCCTTTTTCGTTAACCATAGAAAGCTTATGTTCCCTTACTCCTTCATTTATACAACGGCCCGTCTGGCCAATGTAATCTTTTCCACATGTCAGGGGAATTTCATACACAGCCCCGACCGAACACCTGACAAACTGGGTGGCGTGACGTTTCGTGCAGTCTCGCACGCATTCCTCGCCGGAGACAATCCGGGGGCACAAAGAGGCCAACTTGCGCGTGGCAGAAAATACCACCTGCACACCGTAGCGATTGGCTACATTCTTTAGGTTGTGGGAGACCCTATGAATATAGGGGAGAACCGCCGGTCTGGTCTTCGGCTGACCGCCACCTTCTCGAGGTGTTCTAGGTTTCAAGCTTTGCAGAAGCTTCTCTGCCACAGCAGCCACGACGGAAACGGGAAAACCAGCCTTCTGTAACCTGCCAATCTGATTGTTGAGGCTGTCCTTTACCAGGTGAACACATGATTTCTGCAGGGCTTCCTTCAGGCACAGCATAACAATGGCGCGTTTTACCGTCTTAGAATGAGCGGACTCAAAAGGCAACAGGTCTTTCCGGGCTCGTCGTGAGTACATCCAACACGTGTGATCTGGTGTTAAAGTGATGTTAATATCTAAAAACTGCAATCTATCTTGTTCAGGTAATTCGTGGGTGAAGGTTAGACCCCTCCCGTGTCGTTTAAAGACAGATAATGTCTCTTGCACGGTAACCGTGTGCGTCAAACCGGGTTGCTTCTTAAAAATCACCAAATAATCGTCCACGTATCTAAAAACTCTCAGATCTATCTTGTCGTCCAAATAACACACTAGATCACGATCAATGCTGGCCAGGAAAATGTTAGCCAGTACCGGTGCCACACAAGACCCGATGCAAATGCCCTGACGTTGAACATGAAAACGGTTGTCAAAAGTTACAAAAGTGGACTCAAGATAAAATTCTAGTAGCTTCATGAAATTGTCCACGGTTATGCCGCTAGTATTCTGAAAATCTACTACACCATTTTCGTCGATGCAAGACCTAACTGCACAAAATAGCGCAGTTTTTTAGCGCAGTTCCCTTCCTTAAGTATGTACGACCGACTCGCCCAACAACGTGCTCTACCGATTGATTTTTGTTTGCGTGCATGCGGCGTGCGGAATTTTCAGCCAATCACTGGCCGTTTCATTCGCTTTGTTTTCCTGTGACGCCCAGACTGAGGGTATTCCCCCCCACCCTTTTTTTTTTTCTGTTTCCTTCAACACGGCATCGTCCTTGAGCTCCCATCGGCAGCTTCCATGACGGCGATCAGGGAAAGTTGTAGCTCCGTCCAGCCGGGCAGCCGTGATCGTATAGTGGTTAGTACCTTGCGTTGTGGCCGCAATAACCCAGGTTCGAATCCTGGTCACGGCAATGCATTTTTTTCTCCTCTATGATTTAATGTGTTACAGTATTAAGCGATTGATTTTTGTTTGCGTGCATGCGGCGTGCGGAATTTTCAGCCAATTACTGGCCGTTTCATTCGCTTTGTTTTCCTGTGACGCCCAGACTGAGGGCATTCACCCCTCCCCCCTTTTTTTTCTGTTTCCTTCAACACGGCATCGTCCTTGAGCTCCCATCGGCAGCCTCCATGACGGCGATCAGGGAAAGATGTAGCTCCGTCCAGCCGGGCAGCCGTGAGGATTCCACTTCCGGCCACCGCAGTGAACGGACGCGGAATGCCTTGCACCGTAGGGGCGGTTACAGCGGCCCTCGGCCGTGACACCAGGTGTACGGATAAGCCTTACCCGGATTATCAAGTTGTTTTGCCTCATCTGCCTTAAGGTACTATCGGCCAAAAAAGTAAACGGACCACCGCTTACGTGGCCGGAGCGGCTGCGGGGCCACACCGGGGCGCTGCTATCTCACTCCGCGCGCTGACGGCGAGAGTGCCCCGGGTGACGCCAGACTTCGCCCTCACTCTCACGCGGTGCCTTGTCACGCTTGATAAATTTCAGTGCACCGTTCGGTTGCTCTACTGCTGGCGGTCGCGAAGAAGGAAACAAGGCGAGTAAGCCAAGTCACCGCGGTCGACGTCAACTTTTCATCGCACTGAGGACCCCTTCAAGCCACGGAATGTTTCCATGAATAAACTTTCATGACTAACTATAGTTATTCCTATTCGTCTTCCCAATTATCTCTTCCTGGCCGTACTTTTGTAAAAGTTCATTATGGCCAACGCATTGTAGTATCTAATTAAAGCAGTTTTCAGAGGCGTCGCTGATGTTAATATTAAACGTAGTACTGGAGACAATGACGGAAAAGTGATCTCGACATATAAGCCGTGTCCGCAGTAAACCTTGCCGCTTGCGACCATCATGCCGGCGTGAAAGAACGCGTGTCACCGTACAAGCCGTTGCGGTTACTTGTGCGATGTTGCCTAAAATCGAGCAGCGGTGGACGCCGGTGACATGCACTAATATAAAAGATAAAGTGAATATAAACAAAACAACAATCAGAACGGGTCTCCGTTGCTTCTCAGTGCCGCGGTTTGTTGTGCGGCTGCCGTCCGGCTCTGTGCGACAGCGCCATGTGCTGGACTACCGGCGATGCACGGTTTCCTTCGTTGCGACCACCAGCAGTAGAGCAACCGAACGGTGCGCTAGAAGTTTATCAAGCGTGACAAGGCTCCGCGTGAGAGTGAGGGCGAAGTCTAGCGACACCCGCGGCACTCTCGCCGTCAGCGCGCGGAGCGAGATAGCAGCGCCCCGTTGTGGCCCCGCAGCCGCTCCGGCCACCTAAGCCGTGGTCCGTTTACTTTTTTGGCCGATAGTACATCAGTTTTGTACACAGTATTTTTGCATGCGGACGTTAAAACCAGGCCGTATCGGGTCGAGCACTTTCGAGATGCGCTCGCGCGTCTTGCACTGCTGCCGGAAGTGGTGGCCCTTGGCGCCTTCCAAATGAATCATGTTTGGGCGGTGACCTTCCGTGATGAAGCTTCGAAGAAAAAGATGCTTGCGGCAGGAGCTTTCAACGTGAAAGACCAACCCTGCGTCGTTTATGATCCCTGCAACCAAGGCATCAGATTGAAGCTTTATTGGCTGTTGCATTTCGTTCACGACGACGAAGTTCGAGCAGCGTTAGCCCCTTACGGAAACGTTACAGATATCACCCGCGAAAAGTGGGGTGTACAGGGATCCAATGATAAAGGGTCCACCACCCGTTTGGTGACACTTTTGCCAAAACCTGGAATTACAGTTGAAGACTTGCCTCATCAGGTGCGCGTCGCGGAAAACTTAGCGCTCGTACATGTACCAGGAAGACCCCCGTTATGCCTCCGGTGCAATGGAACTGGGCATACCAGGCGCGAGTGTCGCATGCCACGCTGTGCACGCTGCCGACGATTCGGCCACGACGAACAAGACTGCGTGTGATCCTATGCAGTGCTAACAAGCCCAGTTAAAGGCGACGAGATGGCTGAACATATAATGGATCATGCTGACGCTGATGCAGCATCCCGAGCAACGACCGAAGAACCGGCGGCAGACGGCACACCCTCTGAGGCGTCTTCACTTCCGGAAAACTCCACTGGCCCCGGGGAAGCCAATCTGGCAAGGCAAAGAGTGTGCTTTCTGGTTGGGAAGCCGACTAACGACCAAAACGTCAATGAGAAAGGACGCGCTTTTAGTAAGCGGATCAGAGACGACCGCGAAAGACGAAACGGAAGGCATTGAGGATGTTAAAATGACAGGAGCCGCTAAAGCAGCTGCAAAGAGGCCTCGACAGGCCAGTGGCGGATCTCAAGGATCACCCGAACCATCGAGTAGCGGCGAGCCGTCGCCGATGGCCGCGATAACGAGGCGACTGGGCCTCAAACCGAAGCCGAAGATACCGCCTGATAGGCGGACGACTACTTCAACATCGTCCCCGACTTAGCGGGGCGCGAAGTGTGTTAAGCCAGCCTGTCCTCAGTGTAAGACGTTACCAAGCGGGCAAGTAGAAGGTGACCTGTGCTGGTTTTTGCTTTCACTGCCTGTCCAGATGTGAGTACCGTTCCGTCTGTTTGCTAATCCAAAAATGGCTTTAAATCTGACAGTTCCCCTTTGTGTAGCTACGTTGAATGTGAGGGGTTTGGCATCCCGCAGGAGGCAGTACCAGTTAAGCCGTCTCTTGTTGGAAAATGACATTGACATAATGGCAGTGCAGGAAACCAAAGTAGAAACCGAAGAGCAAACGGACAGAATGGTCGAGCTTTTCAAGGATAGGTATAATGTATGTGTGTCTCTTGCCAGAGGCACTTCAGCGGGTTGCATGATACTTGTTCGAAAATGCACCGATATTGTAGCGCAATCTGTAAAGTCCAGTGATCATGGCAGGCTACTCGTTATCGACTTTAGCTTTTGTGGCCTCAATTGGCGTGCAATTTGTGTGTATGTACCGAATAACATTAATGAACGCGTAGAATATATAGAAAACCTGAGAACCTGCATGACGTACGAAAGAAACTTAATTTTGTTTGGAGGCTTTAACTGTGTGTGCAGGCCGCAATAGAGAGCCAACAGATCGACTTACCGCGATAGAAGTGCGACACTGTTAAACGCGCTTGTAAACGAACTTGAGCTAGACGACGTTGGTTGCATTTTTGACGGCGACGAGCACGTACAGTATACACACTACCAAGGTGTAAGTCACGCTAGACTAGATCGCATATATGTTCCCGCAGTTGTCATACCACACATTACTACATACAAAGTAAAAAACGTCACATTTAGCGATCACTGCTCGGTGATAGCGACACTAGGAACCTAGACAAAAGTGTCCAAGTTTAGTTGGAATTTGTGGAAATTAAACGATACACTGTTGGATGATCAAATTTTTGTTAAAAAAGTAAAGGAAAAGATAGAGGAAGTATGTTTGGTTGAAACTACTAATTTCACAGCGCTTTGGGAGCAATTTAAAAATGAAGTAAAGATTACGGCGATTGATCGAGCTTGCGTGCTGCGCAGCATTGAAAAACAGCAAGAGAAAGAACTGAGGAGCATGTTAGATTATATGATTGCGGTTGATAGTGCTACCCCTGGACACTTTAGCAAGGAACTACGTGACCTTAAAAGTAAGCTTGAAGTGATTGATGAAAAGAAATATCGTGGAGCGATCGTCAGAGCCCGGGCTGAAAGACTATGGCTAGGGGAAATGCCTACTAAACGGGCACTCGGGGAAGAAAAAAGGCAAGCAGTAAAAAAAGAGATAAAAGAAATAAGATATAAAAATGATGTGACGCGTGACAAGGAACTGATAAAGAAAGCGTTTGTTGAATGCTATCAAAAACTGCTAAGCCCGAAAATAAAAGACACAGAAGCTTTTCGAAACGAATTTTTGTCGCTCATGCCAAGGCTAGGCGATGAAGTAAGACAAACGCTTGAACGGCCGCTTAGTCTGAATGAAGTAAAACAGGCCATTGATGAACTAAGCACTGGCAAAGCACCTGGGCCTGATGGACTAAGGGCTGCCATTTACAAATGCTTCAAGGAAGAACTGGCACAAACGTTACATCGCGTGATAAATGAGTGCTATGAACAAAAAAGAGCACCTTTATCTTTTAGAAAATTTCATGTAGTACTCATTCCAAAATCGGATGATCCCAGGAAATCGTTGGCTGTTGAGTAGACTATAAAATATTTACAAAGGTGCTAGCCAAAAGATTGCAGAGCGTTATCACACACCTCGTATTACCTCACCAGACATGTGGCATCAAAGGAAGGACAATCTACAAAAATATACACACCGCTAGAACTATCCTAGAATGCTGTGACATGACTCAAGACAACATAGCTATGATACAACTGGATCTTCAGAAAGCATTTGATAGAGTTAATCATGATATACTACAGTTATTACTAGAACATTGTAATGTAGGTAGCGTTATCATTGAGGGCATCAAGATGGTGTATGAAGAGTGTGCAGTAAACATTATAATTAACAACACCTTAAGTGAAAACATTCCAGTACTGTCAGGTATAAAACAAGGGTGTGCGTGTTCGTCTCTTCGTTTTGCACTTTATTTGGAACCCTTGTGTTTAAAAATTCGCATAAATAGAATGGTGCATGGGTACTCATTTTATGCTACTGAAGTAAAGATACTGGCATATGCCGATGACAGCCATATTCTGCAAAGACAAGGACAGCATTAAAGAAGCTGTTAAGGAAGTTACATCATTCTGTAGTGCTACCGGAAGTGCCATTAGCTGGGATAAATATCTGGACATTTGGCATGGAAATTGGGGGCAAGCGCCGGAAGCGTATACGAACATGAGATGGACAACTATTCCTGCTAGATACTTGGGGGTTCCTCTTCAGCATTATGGAAATACTGCAGAATACTGGGCAGGAGAGACAGAAAGGCTCAAGGATCAGTCTGTAAAATGGGGAGGGCATAACTTTTCTATGTTTTCCCGCGCCACAGTCTGCAATGTGTTTTTTGTTGCAAAAGTGTTTTATGTACTTCAAGTGTTCAGTATGAGCAGAACGTGTGTCCAAAAATTACACAGAGTGTTTGCCACCTATATATGGAATTCTACCTGGGAACGCACCAGTCGGTCAAACTTGCTCCTTTCGGTGCGACACGGAGGGCTTGGTCTGTGTCATTTATTTTTGAAACAAATAGTTTCAAGGTTTTTCTTTCTGAGATACCAAAGCGATGTTTTCTTGCGTACTGTTATACACATGAGGCTGTGTAATCATATCCTGGATTACCTTGTGTCATCAAATGCAGATACGCGTGGAACACTGAGCAGTTTCTGGCGCGAAATAGTGTCCGCATATCAAGTACTGAAGCCACGGTTTTCCTTAGAATACTTAAGCGCAGAGGCGCGTAAACGATTGTACAAAGATCTAATTGATGTTTTTTTTACCAATACCGTTGTACCGCTCCATCTATCAACTAGGACCAGAACGAGACGTTTTAAAACGAGTTCGAAAAATGCCAGTAAGAGCGTCATCTAGATCATTCTTTTTCCAACTGCACACGGGTACGCTCGCTGTAAAACCGTGGCTTCAAAGCAAAGGTATCTTTGTCCCATGGGGATTACACTGCCTGATATGTCGGAAGGAGGAAACGATAGAACACATCTTTTTGGACTGTCACGATGCTGTTTTCCTGTGGGACATCCTTAAGCGGACACTTAAGAAAGATTTGCCACTAACATCCTTTGGTATCCGATTCTTGCCATGTGAAGATCCAGATGAAATGCCATGCGACATGTTCATGTTACTGTGTTTGCATAGTGTGTGGAAAACGAGGATGGCGGTCAGAAATGCCGATGTCAACGGTCAGAAATGCCGATGTCAACGCAAGATCGGCCATGCAAAACTTCAGTGAAAACTGTGTGTACACACGAGATGTTCTCAAAATCCAAAGGGACCCACCGGATTGGATACCTGTGCTTGATAAGCTGGCTTCTCTGAAGCCATTTTAGCTTCACACTCCAGCCATGAAAAGGCTCACGCGTCCTTTATTGTACTTGTAAAACTGTATTTATGAGTGCTGTGTTTGGAAGTGCCAAACCGGTAATAAAGAAAAAAAAAAGCCGGGCAGCCGTGATCGTATAGTGGTTAGTACCTTGCGTTGTGGCCGCAATAACCCAGGTTCGAATCCTGGTCACGGCAATACTTTTTTTTTCTCCCCATTTATTTAATGTCTTACGATATTAAGCAATTGATTTTTTGTTTGCGTGCATACGGCGTGCGGAATTTGCAGCCAATAACTGGCCGTTTCATTCGCGTTCTTTTCCTGTGACGCCCAGACTGAGGGTATTCCCCCCCCCCCCTTTTTTTTCTTTTTCCTTCCACACGGCATCGTCCTTGAGCTCCCATCGGCAGCTTCCATGACAGCGATCAGGGAAAGGTGTAGCTCCGTCCAGCCGGGCAGCCGTGATCGTATAGTGGTTAGTACCTTGCGTTGTGGCCGCAATAACCCAGGTTTGAATCCTGGTCACGGCAATACCTTTCTTTTTCTCCCCATTTATTCTTACGATATTAAGCAATTGATTTTTTGTTTGCGTCGTGGAGCTCTTCTAGAACGGTTGAGCGGAGGTGTTTAGGTATGACAAGTAGGAACTCAGAGCCGTCCGGATGAAGGTTACGATGGTACAGAGTACCGTCGCGGAGGACGAAGAGGTGTAGAGTGGCGTCGGCCGGAGAGTGTTCAAAACGGTCGATGAGTCCTCTGATGTTGGCGTCACGACGTTGCTCGTCGGCGAAATGAAGCAGCTGCGACACAGAGAATACACAAGCAGCACTGGTAATATTGGAGGAGTCAGGGTCGTCAACAGGATAACGCGACAGGCTGTCAGCGTCTTGGTGCAGGCGGCCAGACTTGTAGACCACAGAATACCAAAATTCTTGTAGTCTCAAAGCCCATCGACCAAGCCGGCCTGTAGGATCTTTTAGGGATGAGAGCCAGCAGAGAGCATGATGGTCAGTGACTACGGAAAAAGGGCGACCGTAGAGGTAAGGACGGAACTTCGCAACCGCCTAGACTACAGCAAGGCATTCTGGTTCCGTAATGGAATAGTTGCGCTTCGATGGTGTGAGGAGGCGGCTTGCATAAGCAGTAACGCGATTCTGGCCATGCTGACGCTGGTCTAAGACGGCACCTACGCCATGACCACTGGCATCTGTACGCAATTCTGTAGGGGCATCAGGGTCGAAGTGGGCGAGAATGGGTGGTGACGAGAGAAGAGGAATTAACGAGAGAAGGCGGCGGCTTCTGCAGTACCCCACGAGAATCGTACGCCTTTCTTCAAAAGATTAGTGAGGGGTCTAGCAATTACCGCAAAATCTTGAATAAAACGGCGAAAGTACGAGCATAGCCCTACAAAACTTCGAACGTCTGCGGCTGTCTTCGGAACGGGAAAGTCTCGGACAGCACGAGTTTTGTCGGGATCAGGCTGGACTCCGGAAGCGTCAACAAGGTGGCCCAGAACAGTAATTTGGCGGTGGCCGAAATGACATTTGGACGAGTTAAGTTGCAGCTTAGCCTTTCGAAATACATCAAGTATAGCTGTTAGACGCTCAAGGTGAGTGTCGAACGTGGGCGAGAAGACGATGACGTCGTCGAGGTAGCAGAGACATGTGGACCATTTGAAACCACGGAGCAAGGAGTCCATCATACGCTCAAAGGTGGCAGGGGCGTTGCATAATCCAAACGGCATTACTTTAAATTGATATAGGCCATCAGGTGTGATGAACGCGGTTTTTTCTCTGTCGATATCGTCAACAGCAATCTGCCAGTATCCAGAACGAAGATCGATAGAAGAGAAATAGCTGGAACCGTGGAGGCAGTCAAGGGCATCGTCTATACGTGGGAGCTGGTAGACGTCCTTCTTAGTAATGTTGTTCAGATGGCGGTAGTCTACACAGAAGCGCCACGTGCCATCCTTCTTCTTAATCAACACTACAGGTGACGCCCAGGGATTCGAAGAAGGCTCAATGATGTTTTGTCTAGCATTTTGTTGACTTCGCTTTGAATTACTCGGCGTTCCGACGCAGAAACTCGATACGGTCGTCGGTGAATAGGAGTAGCATCGCCAGTAAGAATCCGATGCTTGACCGCGAGCGTCTGGCCTAAAGGGCGATCGTCGAAGCCTAAAATATTTCTGTAGGACGATAATACTTGGTAAAGGTCTTCAGCCTGCGCAAAAGACAGGTCCGTCGCAACCATTTTCTGTATCTTGGGATCGGCGGCCGAGGCTGGCACGATGGGGCTGCTAAGCTCGCAAGAAGCATCGGTTGATAACTCTGCCATGTGATGGTCGCCGAGACAATCAACGTTGGCGGTAGAATTTGATTTGCCAATCCAAAGTTAAAGATAGGTATGCGAGTGCGGTTTGCAGTAATAGTAAGTATACTGTGAGGCATGGTAATGTCATACTGTAGTGGAATGTAGGGCAGAGGAGTGACGATGTACTCGCCATCAGAGACTGGTGGGGAAGACAAGAGTTCAATATAGGCTGTTGATTTTGGCGGCAGGCGAATAAAGCCGGTGGGGCGTAGGCGGCACTGGGGTGCGTCAGAAGGTTCTGCGAGAATCGGCAACTCAAGGCGAAGGGTACTGGCAGAGCAGTCAATAAGGGCAGAATGCGCGGAAAGTCGAGGCCGAGAATTAGGTCGTGGGGGCAATGAGCAATCAAGGTGAAGAGGACAGGGGTGTGGCGGCCGGCAGTGCTGACTCGTGCCGTACACATGCCGATAATAGGCAGAGTACCGCCATCCGCAACGCGGACGACGCGTGCCGACGCTGGGGTGAGGAGTTTTTGAGTCGTCGTCGGAAGGCAGCACTCATAAAAGATGTGCGCCTGTATCGATGAGTGCAGTGACAGGATAACCGTCAACGTCAACAAGGTTTTGGTTCGTTGGTAACGTGAGCAGAGGATTTGAGGGCAGGGTCGACAACGCAGCTTCACCTCCAGGAGCTGCAGTGCCTAGTTTTCCTGCTGGGCCCGGGAGGCGATAGGCGGCGAAGAGAAGCGGCGGGGTTGGGGCGAACGAAGCTGATGGCGTCGAGGTGAGGGCGAGCGGCTGCAGCGAAGGTTCGGAGCAATGGCATCAGCAACAGTGGGTTCATGGCGGGTGGCATAGGGAACAGAAGGTCCAAAAGTGCGGGAATAAGTGGCGGCGTATGTCTGAGGAGGTGGTGGCCATCGGTTGCGGCAGTGACGAGCGACGTGGCCGATGCGACAGCAGTGGAAGCAAATCGGCCTGTCATCAGGGGCACGCCATTCGGACGGGTGGCGGCGAGATGTGGCAGAAAAGGACTGTCGGGGACGAGGAGGGCCGGTAGACAACTGGGGAACGTCGGGTTGAGACGTTGTACACACAGAGTTCAGACCCATGTTCTCAAATTCCTGTCTGACTACGGCCTGAATCATCGCAATCGTGGTTGCTGACGGATCGGGAGGCGTCGCGGCGAAAGCTGGCGGACAGGTGGCCTCGAGCTCGCGGCGAACAATACAGGTGACGTCGTCACAGGCGGTAGCCTGACGTGGTCGACCCTCACATGTCGACGTAGCAGCAGTGTTGGGTAGCCGCGTGATGTGGTGCGTGATACGGCGGCTCTTAGCTTGTTCAAGGCGACGGCATTCTTTAATGATAGCGTCGATTGTCGAGACATTGCCGAAAACAAGCAAATTGAAAGCGTCGTCGGCGATGCCTTTTAGGACATGTGATACTTTATCAGCTTCAGACATAGCGTCGTCAGCTTTTCGGCATAGAGCCAAGACGTCGAGGATGTATGAAACGTGCGGCTCTGTAGATGTCTGAACACGAGACGCAAGAGCCTTTCTCGCGGCAACCTTGCGGCCAATGGGATCGCCGAACAGTTCCCGTAGCTTTTCTTTGAAAGTGTCCCAACTGCTTATCTCGTCGTCATGCGTCTGGTGCTACACGCGTAGGGTGCCGCCAAGATAAAAGATGACATTGGCGAGCATAATGGTTGGGTCCCACCTGTTATTAGCGCTGGCATGTTCATATAGCTTGATCCATTCGTCAACGTCCTGTCCCTCCAGGCCGGAGAACACACCAGGGTCGCGATGTTGGGCAACCGTGATGATTGGAGCAGTCGGACAAGCCGAAGCCGTTGCAGAGGTGGTCTCGTCACCGGGAGGCATGGTGACAAGCTCGATGTACCGACCACTCCGGAGTTCCGTGGCGAGGAGGGGGATCGCTCACCTCCACCAGAATGTTACACGTAGAAAGATACAGACGGAAGAGGCTATTTACAAGCTATTTACACTGGGCTGATTCGCCTGGCCGTTGAGGCCGTGAACACTCACCGTCCTCAACGCGCGGGGACTGCTTCGTCCTCCCCCCCTACCTACGTGTAGGTTAAGAGGCGGGCACCCCAGCTCGGTGGAACAATAAAGTTTTCAATCAATCAATCAATCAATTTACACTGGGCTGGAGCCCGAGCGCCAGGCCGACATTTTCTCGCGCCAAAGGCACAGACCCACTTCGTCGTCGTTCTCGCGGCGGCTCGTCTCTCGGGTATCTACCGATAATATCGTAATAATATTGACACGTTTACTTATCTTTATCGGGCGACCATGTTTCGCCGCCTAACAAATGTAATCGCACAGCGGGGGATGCGCCTGCATGTATCCGAAGTTTCTAGAAAGTTATCGATGCTTCTATCCGGCTGTATGTTGTCGCCGAACCTTGTGTTATCTGATCTCATCGCGTGACGCGAATGGTGTAGAACTTTGTGGAAGGCACGCGGGTCCGAACGATTAGTCTGGAACATTCTACGACTGCTGTATAAAAGCCGACGCGCTTGACCCGCTGATTAGTTTTCGACGATCTCCGAGAGTGTTCGCCGCGATCGTTGTGCTATAGGTGTAGCCTGTTTTGTGGGCATAGGTTCGCCCAGTAAAAGTTAGCTTTGTCGTTCACAGTATTGCTACCGTGTTCTTCAACGTCACCACCACGTGACAATATATATATATATATATATATATATATATATATATATATATATATATATGTATATATATATATATATATATATATATATATATATATATATATACTGAATTATTTCTCATTTCCAAACGAAGGGGCACAAAGTTTTGCAGAGTCTGCTTGTTAAATAAAAGGGTATTTACAATTTTTGATTGCATACATATAATGTCATCTACCACTGGGCATGTGCTCGACTTAGTAGCTGGTAAATCATGAATACCTTATTTGAAATACGAGGTCGAATACGATAATGGTACTAGTACAAGAAGAAATGGCACGAAACGTCACCAGATGCTGGTAGAGCGCTGCGTTGGATGAAGGAACTGAGCATATTAACCGCCGCTCCGCTGATCTTATTAGTGGGACACAAGCAAGGCGAGCATGACAAAATAATGCATTCTGCTGCCTAACTCGAAGCGACAGATTGGTAGGCTGCCAAAAGGCGAGGCATTCTTGTTGGAAAAGTGCAAAATAATTGAGCAAAAGCTGTGAGCCCCGTGCGTTCGCTCGGGAATGAACGCTGCCTCCACGCAGGAGCCGCACTTCTCCTGGAACAGAATTACTTGGAACTGTCGAAAAGCTTACGTTGGATGTCCGCTGTCGAGACTCCAATGCTTGTCCCGTATATTCGAACACCAACAAATATTCGACCAATTCGAATAGAGAACTCTCTCCAGTGGTAGAGGCTGCTCATCTCGTATTCTAAATTTCGAATATTCCTACACCCATTTAGTTATATACTAGAAAACAACAACGACAGTTGCCGATAATAAGCGACATGCCGATTGTTTTGCGTAAGGGCGAGTATGCCCACCTTGAGTAGTTTGAATGATATTGATTCGTGATGTTTTAATTTTTGGAATAGATGGTTGAAGGTCGCGAAACTTCCCAGAAGGTTACGAGGGGCGCCGCCTATCAAAGTGGCTGCGGATTAGTCTTGACCAGCTGGTGTTCTTCAACGTGCACCTAAATGTAAGTACACGGGGGTTTTCGAATTTCGCCCCCATCGGAATGCGGCTGCCGTGGCCTGGATTGGATCCCGCGACCTCGTGCTTCGCAGCCCAACACCATAGACAGTAAGCAACCACGGCGGGTGTTATAGTATTGAAGAGTCGAGTACTTTACCAGTTCTTTCTTCTCTTTTTGCAATATAACAGGTCATCATTGGAGGATCTCGTAGCACGTAGTGCTTCTCTATGCGTCCACGCCATGTTCGAGCGACTGTGGCCGCATGCCACTCAAGTTCTGTCTTTATTCAAGGCCGCTTTAACAAAACACGAACGGTTTTGATCGAGCTGTCGCGCTTTATCGGACGCGCTTGTCCATGTTACTTACTTTTCATTACTTTCGATAATCAGTTGTGAGAAGCACCTCCACAAGTTTTGTCATTATGTCTGAGGCATGCTGTTATGTGCTTGATCATGCTAATAAAAAGAAAGGAAAAAAAACTTTGGAGGAGGTGTGGAGAGAGAGAGAAATAGTAGAAAGGAAAGGCAGGCTAGCATAGCGCATTGATTGATTGATTGATTGATTGATTGATTGATTGATTGATTGATTGATTGACTCATTCATTGCTGCAACAATGCGACTGAAAACACTGACGAAAAAACGATATGACGAGATACCACATGACGCCATGTGCTGCACCCTCCTTTTCTTTGTCTTTAGTCGCCATATTGCAGTCGTGAACGCGCACCAGCTTGACCCTTTGTCCGTCCTTTGGATTCATCCATTCATTCATTTGGTCTAGTGTCCAGTCTCGCACGTGCTCTTTTTTCTTTTTTGACAGTGGCGGCTAGCGAGATTCCGAACTCCTTTACTTGGCGCAGAGACACATCTGTCAGAGTGTATCAGGAGAGGGCAGGCAGTTAGGGGAGGCAGAAGGTGCAAAACCCGCCGCGAAAGAAAGAATGGATTATCGCAGATGTGAGGCGCGCTACGTGGCCCGGCTAGCTCAGTCGGTAGAGCATGAGACTCTTAATCTCAGGGTCGTGGGTTCGAGCCCCACGTTGGGCGTTGGTTTTTTTCTTTTTTTGAAAACCGATAGCTACAACAATGATATGCCGGTTCTCACTAAGTTTTAGAAGTTTCCACCAGTCGCTATAACACAACGATGCGCTTAAGACTTGGAAACCGCGAGCACGCGTTCATCAACCATTGCGGTTTCTATTTCAGTTCCAAACTGAACAAATACGTTGTGCTTCCGCAAATCAAATGAATCTCACTGAGGCTTTCAGCTTTCGACGCTGATGACGCGGCCGTTGTCTGTTGGTCACCGGTGTGCACTTACCGCTGGCGCGTATTTTCACGGGCGTGTTGTCTTACTCTGCTCGCTAATAGCCTTGCCAATCTTTTTTGTTTGATTGTGCAAAGTGCTACTTCTGAGGGATATTCCTTATAGTTAGCGAGCGGTGAGCAGCCTGCATTGCCACCTTACTATAGAGGCTTCCAGCGCAATAGCTCAGTACAGGCGAAGTTGTTTCGGGACATAATACCAAAAGAATGTTAGTAAAAAAAATTTGTGCCGTGACCAGGATTCGAACCTGGGTTATTGCGGCCACAACGCAAGGTACTAACCACTATACGATCACGGCTGTCCGGGGGGACGGTTTGCAAGGAGACAGAAACTGGGGCGGAGCTCAGAAGAGCGCGACCGGCCGACAAAAAACTGGGCCACCGCGAACGGTGTGCGAGGTCGAAAAGGAAAAACTAAACAAAAGGAGAACCGTATAAAAGGCCCAAAGCAAAGGAATGGCTGTGTTGGCATCGTGCGCTTGCATTTCTTGAATGTTGCAGCTTAGCTGGTCTCTGAACGATTCAGAGAAGTAAGCTTTTGATTACTTGATTGATTGATTGATAAATAAATAAATGGACTGGTTGATAAATTGATGGAGTTTACAGTTTCGAAGCAACTCGAGGGTTATGGGAGATGGCACGAGAAAATTCTTACCACCTGTGGTTTTTTAACCACAGGTGGTAAACCAATGCACGGTATGCGGGCGTTTTCGAATTCCACCCCCATCGAAATGTGGCGGCACCGCGGTCGGTATCTAACCCGCGACCTCGTGATCAACAGCGCCACGCCATAACCCCGAATGACAAGCTTACTGTTTAAGCCTTGCCTGTGTCGTCGTTTTCAATGCCGCACAATCCCAATAAGACGATGAACGTGGCGTGCGCGAAATTTGATTCTGGTAATGGTCAGCGCAGCAAGTTGAGCTACTTCAAAACTTGACAACATATCAAATTTTTTCAACGCTTTTAGGGAATAAGATGGAAGTGACAGGATAGAAAACAACAACAGCACAAACAACAACCACAACAACAAACGCTCTTTAAGAAATGCGGGAAACATGCCGGTGTTTCTTGCAGCGTATGCCTTGCTGGGTCACTTTGTTATTAAGGCCTCGATAATGTGTCTGACAGTTATGTTGTGTAGCGGACGATCCTGAATAACGACGCGGTTTTAGAAAATGACTAAACATAACGTGTCTATGTATACAATTTTTGAGGCACCCGGTATCGCGAAGTGTTCGCTTTTCTTATGCGAACCAGTCGCACTACATTTCCGGCTTTTAATGGAGAGAGGTAATACGGGAGCGAATGCATTATTAGGCGGTTGCTTTTAGCCCAGAGAATCTAATGGTTCCGCGTTTTTCAGTTTCGTGAAGGCAATATTGTCGATGGACTCCGGTGCGGGACTTGAAGTTTGAAGCGCTCTCCTTTGGCTCTGGTTGAAGCAAGGCTGTTGACTTTGGTAACTAGAAGCACACTTGCGGACTCTGACTGTGCAGTACCTTCCTCCAACGACCAAAGAACAGCTGGGCAATCTCGAATGGCGTTGCAGACGAAGCCCGTATCAAGCCAGTTGCGGAAGTGAACAGTGAAGGTGAAAAAAAGAAAAGCAAAACCTCTTGTCCGTCTTTCTCCTATGAAACGGAAGCCTTCTTTGGCCTCGTGGTCAAAGGTTGCGAGGTCCCGAAATCGGCAGCTGACGACCGACGCTGCACCGTCCGAGGCTCGAATACGAGGTACGGTGGGCCCGTGTAGAGGCTCTGCGTTGTGGCAAACTTCAGCGATAATATTTAGGCAGCAGCGACGGGCGCAGCACAGGTAATCGTCATAGGAGACAATATCGGCGCGTCTGTGCGGTGCAGCCATTCCTTTTGTACATACGGTGTACTTTCTACATGGGATGCAAATTCGGACCGCTGTCGCGCGAAGCGCTGTGTAATTGCTTTATCAGGCTTTATCTCTGCTGCCGCTTATGGCGAAAAGATAAGCACGTCCATGGTAAGCAAGCCGCGCCACCGCGTCTTCGAGGGGTATATGGCGTCGGCGGAGCTATTCGCTGCCATCCGTTGTCGGTGCACGTGTTTGAGTGAACTCTCTACGAGCCATACACTCCACCCCGTCTCCCCCTACTCGGCCATGCGATTAGAGGTATCGCTGCTTGTAATCGTTTGTGTGTGCTCGCATGATGTAAGGCTTCGTGAGCCATTGACGTTAAGTGGCGCTATAGCCTCCTATTGGCGCGGCTGGGACGACGGTCGGGCATGAAGCCAGGATGTCTATGTCGCAAGCTGCAATGTGTCGCTCTGCAGACCGATGTGCTTTCACGATAAAAGGCAGCGATATGCCGAAATCGGGTTCTTATGTAGGAGAAACTGCAGGGTTAGCGCTTTGTTTTCTGTCTAACGACGGAAAAGCTTTGCGGGTGATAGATTATATGTTATCGACTCGTTTTTATATCTTATACAAGATTAAAAAAATAAATTATGGGGTTTTACAATCCCAAACCACTATCTGATTATGAGGCGCGCCGTAGACTGGGACTCCGGAAATGTAGAACACCTGGGGTAATTTGACGGGCACCCAAATCTAAGTAAACAGGTATTCTCGCATTTAGCCCCCATCGAAATGCGGCCGCCGTTCCCGCGATTTGATCCCGCGACCTAGTGCTTAGCAGCCCAACACCATCGCCACTAAGCAAACACGGCGGGTGTTGAGTCGAATACTTTGCCAGTTCTTTCTTCTCTTTTTGCAATATAACAGGTCATCATTGGAGGATCTCGTAGCACGTAGTGCTTCTCTATGCGTCCACGCCATGTTCGAGCGACTGTGGCCGCATGCCACTCAAGTTCTGTCTTTATTCAAGGCCGCTTTAACAAAACACGAACGGTTTTGATCGAACTGTCGCGCTTTATCGGACGCGCTTGTCCATGTTACTTACTTTTCATTACTTTCGATAATCAGTTGTGAGCAGTACCTACACCA
Organism: Dermacentor andersoni; assembly: GCF_023375885.2. NCBI lineage: Eukaryota > Metazoa > Arthropoda > Arachnida > Ixodida > Ixodidae > Dermacentor > Dermacentor andersoni. Next base: position 86,404,174 of record NC_092816.1, read on the forward strand.
GGTTTGTCATTGTGTGTGAGGCACATTATGCGCCTGACCATGCAAATAATAAAAGAAAACGACGTCAGAATGGATGGGGAGAGACAGAGAGAAAAAGAAGGGAGGAAAGGCAAAGGGGGGGGGGGGGGGTTGGAAGAAGACGTGAGGGTCTGCGCCGAAATCTTGGCGTCAACAGCTGCCATTCGTCCAGCGTTTGTTAGATGGCGGCGCAGTACAGTACCCAGCAAACACGAAGGTTTTACCAAGGCACGTGTAGTATCGTCTAATTTCCTAGCAAACGTTAGTCATCGATCACCAAGCGGTGATCGATGAGGAGGAACACGTGTACCTGCCGTATCGTGTGCAGGAGCAAGTATTACAATTTCTTTCGCCGCACAGTTTCGAGCATAAAGCATTGCTTGATTGATTGATTGATTGACTGATGGAATGATTCATTCATTCATTCATTCATTCATTGGTGCAACAACGCGACTGAAGACAACGACAAAAAAAAACTATGAGGGGATGCCACAAGGCGCCGTGGGTTTCTCCCTCATTTTCTTCGTCTTTAGCTGCGCTGTTGCAGTCATGAACGCGCACCAGCTCGACTCCTTGTCCGTCCTATGGATACATCCATTCATTCATTTGGTCTAGCGGTCAGACCGCCCACCCCCCCCCCCCTCCCCGCGTCTTTTTTTTTTCTTTGTTGGCGCTGGCGGCTAGCGAGATTCCGATCCCCTTTACTTGGCGCAGCGCCATATCTGCCAAAACGTATCGGGAGAGGGCAGGAGAGGGAGGGGAGCAGAAGGGCGCAAATACTCGCAGCGACAGAAAGCACGTATTTCCGCCTATGCGAGGCGCCCCACATGGCCCGGCTAGCTCAGTCGGTAGAGCATGAGACTCTTAATCTCAGGGTCGTGGGTTCGAGCCCCACGTTGGGCGTAGATTTTTTGGGGGTAGATCACCGAGGCTTTCAGCTTTCGACGCTGATGGTACGTTCGTTGACTGTTGATTGGGTGCTCACATACGGCTGGCGGAGAAGTACACGGACGTGTTGTCTTCCTCTGCCCACTAATAGCCTTGCCAAAATTTTTGTTTTACTGTGCGAAGTGCTTCTTCTGAGCGATATTCCTAATAATTAGCGAGCACTAAGTAGCCTGCATGGCCACCTTACTATCAGATCAGAAAAGCATCATTTCCTGTCACGACTCATTGTGTCCACAGAGGCTTCTAGCCCACGAGCTCAGTACAGGCAAAGTTGTTTCGGGACATAATACCAAAAGAATGTTAGTAAAAAAAATTTAAAAAGTTATGCCGTGACCAGGATTCGAACATGGGTTATTGCGGCGACAACGCAAGGTACTAACCACTATACGATCACGGCTTTCCGGTGGGACGGTTGCGAGGGAGAAAGAAACTGAGGCGGATCTCAGAAGAGCGCGACCGGCGGAAGAAAAACTGGGTCACCGTGAACGGTGTGCAAGGCCGAAAAAGAAACAGCAAAACAAAAGAAGAACCATATAAAAGCCCCGAAGCAAAGCAATGGCTGCGTTGGCATCGTGCGCCTGTATTTCTTGAATGTTGCAGCTCAGCTGGCCTCTCTGAACGATTCAGAGAAGTGAGCTTTTGATTGATTGATTGAATGACAAATAAATAGATTGATTGTGTTATCAATTGATGCAGACATGAACGCGCACCAGCTTGACCCCTTGTCCGTCCTTCGGATTCATCCATTCATTCATTTGGTCTAGCGTTCACAGTCCCGCACGCCTCCTTTTTTTTTCTTTGTCGCTGGCGGCTAGCGAGATTCCGATCCCCTTTACTTGGCGCAGCGGCATGTCTGCGAGAACCTTTCGGGAGAGGGCAGGAGAGTGAGGGGAGGAGAAAGACGCAAATGCTCGCAGTGACAAAAAGCACAGATTTCCGCATATGCGAGGCGCCGCACGTGGCCCGGCTAGCTCAGTCGGTAGAGCATGAGACTCTTAATCTCAGGGTCGTGGGTTCGAGCCCCACGTTGGGCGTAGGATTTTTTTTTCCAACTCATAACTCTACAGCGGTGATATGCCGCTACTCAGTAATTTTTGAAGATTGCATCAGTTGTCTATTGTGTGGCGCGGCTGCAATTCGCCGCAGCGTTTCTCTGTAATCTGTCCTATGTTCATCGTTGTCACGTCTTCTCGCGGCAGTCAATGACGCTCTTAATGTTTGCATACGGTATGTTATATTAAACTGATATTCTGCAATGTTAAGTGTCCTGTACGTGCGCTGTGTGTTAGCATTTTGTCGTGTAGTTTGCATGACGAGTATAATTGATTAATTCTTGTTTTCCGGCAAAGACTGTATAGTCCTAGACTATTCCATCAAATATGAAATTATGACATGACTTGCTGTATTGCGCGTAATATGTATATTGTTGTAGAGTTTGTGTATTTCTCCGAAGTTTTGGTTGGGTAACAAGTTCATATTAAATGGCTCAGATCGAACAAAAAAAAAAAAAAAAAACATCACATCGTTAATGTGCAAGAAACTCAAATCGAAAAATATAGCGTGCAAATGCAGAAGCTCGGGCCAGTTGGCAGCAGTTTATTTCGATCTGTTTTAGAGGGCACACATATCTAAAAACACAGAACATTGGAAGAGAATGAAAGAGCGCTGTATTTCCCAGTCGGGAATCAGCACTGTCTGCCGATCCGTTGTTCACATAAAAATGCGTACGCTGTGAAAGCGATCGACATAAAACTCGTAGAACATTGGAGAGAAAAAGAAAGTAAATCGAACATGCTTGCATTGAAGTATTCTAGTTTTCATGGTAAAAGAGGAGCCTCGCAACTCTGAATCCACTGCACCTAATTTGATCAGCATTGTTACATTTAAATGGGAAAGGTAGAAACTACCGACTGTACGAAGTACATTTTCTTTATCGAGGTCACAGTATACTTAAAAAAAGTGAGTCTTGAAAATCAGAAAGAAATGCGATGAAGATACAAGTTTACAACGTTGTAACTCAGCAACTCATTAATAATAATAATAATAATAATAATAATAATAATAATAATAATAATAATAATAATAATAATAATATAAAAATACTGTCATGATTTTGCAAAGTCCACTTATTGAGACATTTCAATCGCGAAAAATTTATAGATTATATGCCACTGTCCAATATGGCACTAATTCGGGCATAGTACTTTTTTAAAACTTCCGTAAGGTTTGTAAAACGAGAACAAAAAAGCCGGTGCCAACGTTTCGACAAGTAGACCTGTCTTTTTCAAAGCCTTGAAAAATACAAATCTACTTGTCGAAACGTTGGCTCCTTCTTTTACCGTGTTGTAGTTTTGCTCATAGTCTTCAATTTCCATCTGCCTCCTTCGCCGCGTTTTCCCGTAAGGATTGTAACAAGATAACATAAGCTTTAGGGTGACATATGATATTTCTCCATTTTAAATTATCTAAAGAAAAGGTGTTGTTTACAGGACTGTGACATCTGAATGTGGAAAGTTTGGCGAGTTTGTGATTAATCATCATACTTTGGTGGGGAGGCAGTGCACTGACAAGGACAAGGTGAAGACACACAAGAAAACACGACACTGGCTGTACTCGCAAATACTTCATTTCGGAACACGCACTTCATATTTATATACCTTCGCACAATCAGACGTCGAAGATAAGAAAGACAAAGCGGCATTTTCAAATTCTTTGGCCCGCGCAAACTGGGACGTCAAAAATAGGCAACCCATCTATCGTGGTGTGCAATCCTACCCTCTTCGCTGCACCCCTAACGCAATTTTTTTATTGAACATTTTTTTTCTCTTTCTTTTTTCTCGTGTTCTTCCAAGAAGACAACCTCACGATGGCTCGTGTGTCGCGAGTGTAGTGTTTTCTTGTGTGTTTTCGCCTTGTCGTTTTCAGTGCGCTGCTTTCCCACCAAGGTATGTGATTCTTCACGAAACTACGAAATATTGAAGCTTTACGACAGTCGAGTAAGAGTCATCGGTATAATACCATATTTTTTTTCATAGAAGGGTATTTTATAAGTAAAAAATGGCGCCATTGGTTCTCAAGAACTCGCACGTCACAGTGCACGGGATGCCTGACGAAGAGAAGGCAACTTGGTTCTCGTTGCTTTCAAGATCCTTGTAAGAAGCAATCGCTATAACACAACGACGCGCTCAAGAATTGTAAACCGCGAGCACGCGTTCATCAGCGCTTGCGGTTTTCTATGCCAAACTGAACAAACACGTCGTCATTCCGCAAATCAAATGAATCTCACCGAGGCTTTCAGCTTTCGACGCTGATGATGCGTCCGTTGGCTGTTGATTGGGTGCGCACTTTCGGCTGGCGCATAAGTACACGGGCGTGTTGTCTTACTCTGCCCGATCCCAAGCCTTCCCAATCTTTTTTGTTGGATTGTGCAAAGTCTTACTTCTGAGAGATATTCCTTATAATTAGCGAGCACTAAGCAGCCTGCATTGCCACCTTACTATCAGATAATAAGAAAAGCAACATTTCCTGCCACGACTCATTGTGTCCATAGACGCTTCCAGCACACGAGCTCAGTACAGGCAAAGTTCTTTCGGGACATAATACCAAAGTATGCTGTAAAAAAAAATTTTAAAATAATGCCGTGACCAGGATTCGAACCTGGGTTATTGCGGCCACAACGCAAGGTACTAACCACTATACGATCACGGCTGTCCGGTGGGACGGTTGGCAGGGAGAAAGAAACTGGGGCGGAGCTCAGGGGTGCGATCTTGTACGCGTTCCAAAATAGAACGGAGGCGGTTCGTTCTTTACGTCACGAAATAGGCGGTATGTTCCGTTCCGTTCGTCCGATAGCAGACGACACGGAATGATTAACAGCAGATATCACGTCACAATAGACGTTATGGCGTTCGGCACGGTTCAAATTGACGAATCGTATTTGGCTCGGTGGAACGAACCGCCTCCGTTCTATTTTGGAACACGTACAAGATCGCACCCCAGAAGAGCGCGACCGGCAGAAGAAAAACTGGGTCACCGTGAACGGTGTGCAAGATCGAAAAGAAAAAGCAATACAAAAGAAGAACCATATAAAAGCCTCAATGGCTGTGTTGGCATCGTGCGCTTGTATTTCTTGAATGTTGCAGCTCAGCTGGCCTGTGCACGATTCAGAGAAGGAAGCTTTTGATTGATTGATTGAATGACAAATAAATAGATTGATTGATAAATTGATGGAGTTTGCAGTTACAAAGCAACTCTAGGGTTATGGGAGATGGTTCCAGAACATTTTTACCACCTCTGGTTCTTTAACGTGCACCCAATGCACGGGATGCGGCCGTTTTCTAATTTCACCCCCATCGGAATGCGCCGGCGCTGCGGTCGGGATCGAGCCCGCGACCTCGTGATCAACAGCGCCATGCTGTAAACCCGAATGGCAAGTTGTTGTTTAAGCCTTGCCTGTGTCATCGTTTTCAATAGCGCACAATACGATAAGCCGATGAAAGTGGTGGGCGTGATATATGATTCTGGTAATGGTCAGCGCAGCAAGTTGAGTTACTTGATAACTTAACAAGGTATGGGATATTTGCAACGCTTTTAGGGAATAAGATGGAAGTGATAGGAGAGAAAACAACAACAACAACAACAACAAGTACAACAACAACAACAACGACGACGACAACAACAACAAACACTGTTTAAGAAATGCGGGAATCATGCAGGTGTGTCTTGCAGCGTATGCCTTGCTGGGTCAGTTCGTCTGTTATTAAGGCCTCGGTAATGTGTCTGATCGTTATATAGTGTAGTGGACGTGCCCGAATAAGGACGAGGTTTTAGGAAACTACGAAAAACAACGTGTCTATATATATGCAATTTTTCAGGCACCTGGTATCTCATCGGGTACGTGCGCTTTTCTTCTGCAAACCAGTCGCACTCCATTTCTGGCTTCCAAGTACGCTTAAAGGAGAGAGAGGTAATTTGCGAATAAATGCATTAATAGGCGGTTGCTTTTGGCCGAGAGAATCTAGCGTCGGCGCATTTTTCACTATCGTGGAAGCAATATTGTCCAATGACTCCGGTGCGGGATACAAACTTTGAGTCGCTCTCCTTTGGCTCTGGTTGAAGCAAGGCTACTGACACTGTTAACTGGAAGCAGACTTGCGGACTTTGACATTGCAATACATTCCTCCAATGGCCACAGAACAGGTGGGAAATTTCGAATGGCGTTCCAGACGAAGCTCGTATCAACCGCAAGTGAACTGGGAAGACGAAAAAGAAAAAGAAAAGCAAAACCGCTTGTCGGCCTTTCTGCTACGAAACGGAAGCTTATTTTGGCCTCGTGGTGAAAGGTTGCGAGGTCCGGAGCTTGGCAGCTCACGTCCGACGTTCCACCGTCCGAGGCTCGAATACGAGGTACGGTGGGCCCGCGTAGAGGCACTGCGTTGTTGCAAACTTCAGCAGTAATATTTAGGCACCAATGACGGGCGCAGCGCAGGAAATCGTCATTGGAAACAACATGGGCGCATCTGTGCTGTGTAGCCATTCTTTTTGTACATACGATCTACCTTCTACATGGTATGCACATTCGGACCGCTGTCGCGCGAAGCGCTGTGTAATTGCTTTATCAGGTTTTATCTCTGCTGCCGACTATGGCGGAAAGAGAAGCACGTCCATGTTACGCACGCCGCGCCACCGCGTCTTCGAGGGTTACGTCATCGGCTGAGCTATTCGCCGTCACCCGTTGTCGGTGCGCGTGTTTCAGTGAACTCTCTACGAGCCATACACTCCACCCCGTCAGGCCCCCTATCGGCCAGGCGGCAAGAGGTAGCGCCGCTCGTAATTGTTTGTGTGAGCTCGCATGATGTAACGCTTCGTGTGCCATTGACATTAAATGGCGATAGCCTCCTATTGGCGCGGCTGCGACGCCTGTAGACCCACGAGCCAGGATGTCCCTGGCGCAAGCTGCAATGTGTCGCTCGGCAGACCGACGCGCTTTCACGATAAAAGGCAGCCATATGTCGAAAGCGGGTTCGTATGTAGGTGAGATTGCAGGATTAGTCCGTTGTTTTTTCTGACTAACGACAGACAAGCTTTGCGGGTGATAGTTAGTTTATGTGTTATCGACTCTTGTTATATAGTATACAATATATTAAAAATTAAATTATGAGGTCTTACGTGCCAAAGCCACTTCCTGATTATGAGGCACGCCGTAGTGGGGGACTACGGAAATTTAGACCACCTGTACTACGTTAACGTGCAACTAAATTTAAGTACCCACCGGTGTTTTCGCATTTCGCCTCCATCGGAATGCGGCCGCCATGGCCGGGATTCAATCGTGCGACCTTGTTCGTAGCAGCGTAACACCATAGTACTAAGCAACCACGGCGGGTGTTGTAGCATACACGAGTCGAATACTTCACCGGTTCTTTCTTTTTTTCACTATAACAGGTCATTATTGGAGGATCTCGTAGCACGTAGTGCTTCTCTATGCGTCCACGCCATGTTCGAGCGTCGTTTGAGGCCGCATGCCACTCAAGTTCTGTCTTTATTCAAGGCCGCTTTAACAAAACACGAACGGTTTCGATCGAGCTGTCGCGCTTTATCGGACGGGCTTGTCCATGTTACTTACTTTTCATTACTTGCGATAATCAGTTGTGAGCAGTACCTAGACAAGCTTTGTCATTGGGTCTGTGGCACATTATGCGCCTGACCATGCAAATAAAAAAAAGAAAAATACGTCGTAGCGGATGGGGAGAGACAGAGAGAAAAAGAAGGGGGGAAAGGCAAAGGGGGGAGGGGGTAGGAGTTGGAAGAAGACGCGAGGGTCTGCGCCGAAATCTCGGCGTCAACAGCAGCGTTTGTTAGATGGCGGCGCAATACAGTACCTCAGCAAACACTAGGGTTTTGCCAACGCAGGTGTAGTACCGTCTAATTTCCCTACCCCCCCGTGGTTGCTCAGTGGCTATGGTGTTGGGCTGCTGAGCACGAGGTCGCGGGATCGAATCCCCGCCACGGGGGCCGCATTTCGATGGGGGCGAAATGCGAAAACACCCGTGTGCTTAGATTTAGGTGCACGTTAAAAACCCCAGGTGGTCGAAATTTCCGGAGTCCTCCACTATGGCGTACCTCATAATCAGAAGGTGGTTTTGGCACGTAAAACCTCATAAGTTAAGTCTAATTTTCCTAGCGAACGTTCGTCAGCGCACCCTCCAAGCGGTGATCGATGAGCAGGAACACGGTGTGCCTGCCGCATCGTGTGCAGGAGCAAGTATTACAATTTCTTTCGCCGCATAGTTTCGAGCATAAAGCATTGATTGATTGATTAATTAACTAATTCATTCATTCATTGATTCGGTCAATAACGCGACTGAAGGCAATGACAAAAAAAAAAAATACCAACTATGAGGGCATGCCACAAGACGCCCTCTGTTGCTCCCTCCTTTTCTTCGTCTTTAGCGGCGCTGTTGCAGTCATGAACGCGCACCACCTTGACGCCTTGTCCGTCCTTCGGATTCATCCATTCATTCATTTGGTCTAGCGGTGAGAGACCCCCACGCGTCATTTTTTAAATTTTTTTTTATTGTTTTGGCGCTGGCGGCTAGCGAGATTCCGATCCCCTTTACTTGGCGCAGAGGCATATCTGCCAGAAACTATCGGGAGAGGGCAGGAGAGTGAGGGGAGGAGAAAAACGCAAATGCTCGCAGCGACAGAAAGCACGTATCTCCGCATATGCGCGGCGCCACACGAGGCCCGGCTAGCTCAGTCGGTAGAGCATGAGACTCTTAATCTCAGGGTCGTGGGTTCGAGCCCCACGTTGGGCGTAGATTTTTTTTCTTTTTTTTAGACCAATAACTCTACAGTGGTGATATGCCGGTACTCACTAATTTTTGAAGTTTGCATCAGTTGTCTATCGTATGGCGCGGCTGAAATTCGCAGTAGCTTTTCTCTGTAAGCTCTCCTATGTTCATCGTTGCCACGTCTTCTCGCGGCAGTCAATGATACTCATAATGTTTGCATACGGTATGTTATATTAAAATGATATTCTCCAGTGTTAAGTGGCCTGTACGTGCACTGTGCGTTAGTATTTTGTCATGTAGTTTGCATGTCTTGCTGTCAGACGAGTACAATTTCTTAATTCTTGTTTTCCAGCAAAGACTATGGTCTTAGACTGTTCCATAAAGGTACCAAACTGCGTGTAACTTATAAGGCATCAAATTAGAAATTATGACGTCACTTGCTGTATTGCACGTAATATGTACATTTTTGATAAAAATTTCTGTATTTCTTCGAAGTTTTGGTTGGGTAACAATTTCATAATAAATGGCTCGCTAATCACATCGCTAATGTACAAGAAAGTCGAAAAAATGGCGTGCAAATGTAGAAGCTCGGGCCGGTTGGCAGCAGTTTATTTCGATCTCGTTTAGCGGGTACGCATATCTAAGAAAACAGAACATTGGAAGAGAATGAAAGAGCGCTTTCTGTTCCAGTCGGAAATCAGCACACTTTGCCGATCCGTTGTTCACATAAAAATGCGTACGCTGCGAAAGCGATCGACATAAAACTCGTAAGACATTGTAGAGAAAAAGAAAGTAAGTCGAACGTGCTAGCGTTGAAGAATTGTGGTTTTCATTGGTTAGGAGAAACCTCGCAACTCGCAATCCACTGAACCTAATTTGATGAGCATTTTTACATTTAAATGGTAAAGGTAGAATCTACCGACGGTACCAAGGAAATTTTTTTATCGAGGTCATCATGTGTCTTAAAAGAATGAGTCTTGAAAATCACAAAGAAATGCGATGAAGCAACGAGTTTTCAACGTTGTAACTCAGCAATTGAATAATAATAATAATAATAATAATAATAATAATAATAATAATAATAATAATAATAATAATAATAATAAAACCGCTGTCAAGATTCTGCAAAGTGCACTCATTGAGAACATTTCAGTCGGACAAAATTTAAATATTATGTGCTACTCTGTAATATGGCACTAATTCGGGAATAGTACTTTATTTAAAACTCCCTTAAGGTTTGTCCAACAAGAACAAGGTGAGAGCCGGTGCCAGCGTTTTGAAAAGTGGACTTGCCTTTTTCAGAGCCTTGAAAAAGAGATATACTTGTTGGAACATTGGCTCCTGCTTTTACCTTGTTGTCGTTTGGTCATCGTCTTCAATTTCCATCTCCCGCCTTCGCTGCGTTTTCCTGTAAGAACTGTAATAAGATAACGTAAGCTATAGGGTGACATATGATATTTCTCCATTTTGAATAATGTAAATAAAAGGTGTTGTTTACAGGACTGTGATATCTGAATGTGGAAAGTTTGATGAGTTGGTGATTATTCATCATACCTTGGTGGTGAATCAGCGCACTGACAAGGACAAGGCGAAGACACAAAAGAAAACACGACACTCGCTGCACCCGCAAGTACTTCATTTCAGAACACGCTCTTCATATTTATACACCTGCGCACCATCAGACGTCAAAGTTAAGCAAGACAAAAAACATTTTTCAGTTATTTGCCCGTGCATATATATATAATCGGGCGTCAAATATACGCCACCTATCTATCACGATGTGCAATTCTATCGCATTTGTTGCACCCCTAACCTAATTTTTTGTTGCACATTTCATGGTGTTTTTTTTCCTAGTCTTCTTCCAAGAAGGCAACCTCATGGTAGCTCGAGTGTCACGAGTGCAGTGTTTTCTTGTGTGTTTTCGCCTTGTCGTTATCAGTGCCCTGCTTCATCATATTGGTATATATATATATATATATATATATATATATATATATATATATATATATATATATATATATATATATATATATGTAATATTTCAATTTGGTGCGTTATTAAGGATTTTGTATGGTGTTCATATTCTTCACTTAACTAGGAACTATTCTAACTTTACGACAGTCGAATAAGAGCTACCGGTATAATGATATTTTTTTTTCACAAAAGCGTACTTTTAGAAATAGAAAATCGCACTTTTGGTTCGGCAAAACTGGCACGTCAGAGTGCGCGGGATGCCTGACAAAGAGGAGGCAACTTGGTTCTCTTCGTTTTCAACATCTTTGTAAGAAACAATCGCTATAACAAAACGACGCGCTTAAGACTTGTAAACCGCGAGCACGCGTTCATCAGTGCTTGCGGTTTTCTATTCCAAAATGAAAAAACACGCCGTCCTCCCACAATTTAAGTGAATCTCACCGAGGCTTTCAGCTTTCGATGCTGATGATACGTCCGTTGAATGTTGATTGGGTGCGCACATACGGCTGGCGGATAAGTACACGGGCGTGTTGTCTTCCTCTGCCCACTAATAGCCTTGCCAAAATTTTTATGTTTTGCTGTGCGAAGTGCTACTTCTGAGCGATATTCCTTATAATTAGCGAGCACTAAGTAGCCCTCATGGCCACCTTACTATAAGATAAGAAATGCGTCATTTCCTGCCACGACTCATTGTGTCCATAGAGGCTTCTGGCCCACGAGCTCAGTACAGGCAAAGTTGTTTCGGGACATAATACCAAAAGAATGTTAGTAAAAAAAATTAAAAAAAGTATGCCGTGACCAGCATTCGAACCTGGGTTATTGCGGCCACAACGCAAGGTACTAACCACTATACGATCATGGCTGTCCGGTGGGACGGTTGCAAGGGAGAAAGAAACTGAGGCGGATCTCAGAACAGCGCGACCGGCGGAAGAAAAACTGGGTCACCGTAAACGGTGTGCAAGGCCGAAAAAGAAACAGTAAAACAAAAGAAGAACCATATAAAAGCCCCGAAGCAAAGCAATGGCTGCGTTGGCATCTTGCGCCTGTATTTCTTGAATGTTGCAGCTCAGCTGGCCTCTCTGAACGATTCAGAGAAGTAAGCTTTTGATTGATTGATTTATTGAATGACATTGATTTAATATTATTATTATTATTATTAAAAAAATTAGATTGATTGAGTTATCAATTGATGGAACTTACAGTTGCAAAGCAGCTCTAGGGTTATGGGTGGTGGCTCCAGAAAATTTTTACCACCTGTGGTTCTTTAACGTGCACCCAATGTACGTTATCCAGGGGTTTTCGAATTTCACTCCCATCGAAATGCGCCGGCGCCGCTTTCGGCATGGAACCTGCGACCTCGTGATCAACAACGCCATGCTGTGAATCCGAATGGGAAGTTATTGTTTAAGCTTTGTCTGTGTCGTCGTGTTCAATAGCGCACCATCCCAACAAGGCGATGAAAATGGTGGGCGTGAAATATGATTCTGGTAATGGTCAGCGCAGCAAGTTGAGGCACAGGATAACTTAAGACATGGAATATTTGCAACCCTTTTAGGGAATAAGATGGAAGTGATCGGAGAAACAACAACAACAACAACAACAACAACAGCAGCAGCAGCAGCAGCAACAACAACAACAACAAACGCTCTCTAAGAGATGCGGGAAACATGGAGGTGTTTCTTGCAGCGTGTGCCTTGCTGGGTCACTTTGTCTGTTATTAAGGGCTCGATAATGTGCCTAATAGTTGTTTTGTATAGTGGCCGTGCCCGAATACGGAAGAGGATTTAGTAAATGACCAAAAGCAACGCGTCTGTATATATACAATTTTTCAGGCATCTGGTATCTCACCTGGTTCGTGAGCTTTTCTTCTGCGAACCAGTCGCACTACATTTCCGGCTTCCAAGTACGCTTAAAGGGGAGAGAGGTAATTTGCGAATGAATGCATTAATAGGCGGTTGCTTTTAGCGGAGAGAATCTAGCGTCGGTGCATTTTTCACTATCGTGAAAGCAATATTGTCAAATGACTCCGGTGCGGGATATGAACTTTGAGTCGCTCTCCTTTGGCTCTGGTTGACGCAAGGCTACTGACACTGTTAACTGGAAGCAGACTTGCGGACTTTGACATTGCAATACATTCCTCCAATGGCCACAGAACAGGTCGGAAATTTCGAATGGCGTTCCAGACGAAGCCCGTATCAACCGCAAGTGAACTGGGAAGATGAAAAAGAAAAAGATAAGCAAAACCGCTTGTCGGCCTTTCTGCTACGAAACGGAAGCTTATTTTGGCCTCGTGGTGAAAGGTTGCGAGGTCCCGAGCTTGGCAGCTCACGTCCAACGTTCCACCGTCCGAGGCTCGAATACGAGGTACGGTGGGCCCGTGTTGAGGCTCTGCGTTGTGGCAAACTTCGGCAGTAATATTTAGGCAGCAACGACGGGCGCAGCGCAGGAAATCGTCATCGCAGACAATATGGGCGCGTCTGTGTTGTGCAGCCATTCTTTTTGCACAGGCGGGATTACTTTGTACGTGGGATGCAAATGCGGACCGCGGTCGCGCGAAGCGCTGTGGAGTTGGTTTATCTGGTTTGTTCTCTGCTGCCGCTTATGGTGGAAAGATAAGCACGCCCTCGTTACGCAAGCCGCGCCACCGCGTCTTCGAGGGTTACGTCGTCGGCAGAGCGGCCACCCGTTGTCGGTGCGCCTGTTTCAGTGAACTCTCTACTAGCCATACACTCCACCTCGTCTCGCCCTTCTCGGCCATGCGATTGGAGGTATCGCTGCTCGTAGTTGGTTGTGTGAGCTCGCATGATGGGACACTTCGTGAGCCATTCACATTAAGTAGCGCTAGCCTCCTATTGGCACCGCTGGGACGTCGGTCGGGCATGGAGCCAGGATGTTCCTGTCGCAAGCTGCAATGTATCGCTGTGCAGACCGATGCGCTCTCACGATAAACGGCAGCCATATGCCGAAATGGGGTTCGTATGTAGGAAGAACTGCTGTATTAGCGCGTTGCTTTCTGACTAACGACAGGCAAGCTTTGCGGGTGATATTTAAATTATGTGTTATCGACTCTCGTTATATAGTATTCAAGATCTTAAAAATTAAATTATGGGGTTTTACGTGCGAAAACCACTTTCTGATTATGGGGCACGCCGTAGCGGGGTACTCCGGAAGTTTAGACCACCTAGGCTTCTTTAACGTGCACCTAAATCTTAGTACACGGGCGTTTTCGCATTTCGCCACCAACGGAATGCGGCCGCCGTGGCCGTGATTCGATCCTGCGACCTCGTGCTTAGCAGTCCAACACCATCGCCACTAAGCAACCACGGCGGGTGTTGAGTCGAATACTTTGCCAATTCTTTTCTTTTCTTTTTTTGCAATATAGCAGGTCATTATTGGAGGATCTCCTAGCAGGCAGTGCTTCTCTATGCGTCCACGCCATGTTCGAACGATTGTGGCCGCATGCCACTCAAGTTCTGTATTTATTCAAGGCCGCTTTACCAAAACACGAACGTCTTGATCGAGCTGTCGCGCTTTATCGGACGCGTTTGTCCATGTTACTTACTTTTCACTACTTCCGAGAGAGAGAGAGAGAATCAACTTTTGAACTGAGCGCTTAGTGACGGTTGGTGCGCGCTGGCACCAGATGGGGTGGAACCTTATTCTCAGGTCCCATATGCGTCCAGCAGTTCCTGGCCCCTAGCCGCCAGCGCGAGCTGGGTCGGTAGGTCGGGGCTGGACAACAAGGTCTCCCATCGCTCGGGGGGGTTGGGGCTGGGGAGGGTGGGGGGTAGGGATGGTGGGGGGTTCTTGAGCTTAGTGCACTCTGCAATGATGTGTGCTAGAGTGCCTTTTGACCGTCTGCAAAAAGGGCATAAAGTGTCATGCTCTGTTGGGAACATCTTGTGCAAGAGCACGGGATGCGCTAGCGACCCCGCTTGCGTGCGTCGCAAGATCGTTTGCTGCTGTCGGCTGAGTTGCGGATGCGGACGGGGAAGCCTACATCTGCCGCTTCTGTACATTTGCGTGATTTCTTTGTAGCTTGTCACGGGGTGCGGTAGCTCTGGCTCGTCCTCGGCCCGGATTGACAGTTCTCGGGCTTAGTGGTCGGCGAGTGCGTTGCCTTCCACTTGCGAGTGAGCCGGGACCCACACGAGCTCAACGGCCCGTCCCGGTGATTTGCATTTGGTGAGGATCGCTAGTGCCGCGGGAGAGATGTTCCCCTTGCGGTAGCTTGCGTAGGCGGTCTGGGAGTCTGTGACCACGGTCCTCACTCCCGGTTGTGCGAGTGCGAGGGCCACGGCCACTTCTTCTGCTTCGGCTATATTCGTCGTCCGTATCGACGCGCCTGTGACCAGTTTATCGATGGTGGTGACGACCGCCGTTGCTCTGGTTCCGTGCTTGGGAAGCGAGGCGTCCGCGTAGAGAACCTCTGGGTCCTTTTCCAGCTGTCGAGCCATTGCCTTGGCCCGCGCAGAGCGTCTCTCGTCGTTCCTCCCCGGCTGCATGTTCCGGGGGAGAGGCTTGGTCTTAATAATGTCTCTCCACGTTGTGGGGAGTGGCTCCGTTGTCGGTTGCTGTTCAATTTGCCATCCTATCTTGCGTAGGACGGCCCGACCGTGCTCTGTCCGGCTCAGCCTTACTCTCTGGTGGGATAGGTGTGCTTCCACCAGCTCTTCCACCGTGTTGTGGGCACCCATTTCCAGCAGCTTCTGCGTTGACGAGTAGACTGGGATGCCCATCGCGAGTTTCACTGCTTTCCTTATCGTCGTGTTCAGCGTCTCGCGGTTCACCTTCGCAAGCTGGAGGTACGGGGCGGAGTACGTTACGCGTGACACGACGAATGCCTGCACCAGGCGCAGTGCGTCTTCTTCTTTGATTCCTCTGTTCCGGTTGGTGACTCTCCGGATCATGCTCAGGACTTGCTCCGATGTGGTCTTGATTTTGTTGACGGCTGCGTGCGCCTTGCCGTCGCTGCGCAACAGAAGGCCCAGTATCCGGATCTGCTGCGTTGGTTTGATCACTGTGCCGTCGATGGTGATGATTATGTTTGGCGGCGGCTCTTTCTTCGGTCTTCCGGGCTGTACCATGAGCAGCTCCGATTTCTGTGGAGCGCAGCTCAGGCCGCAGGTCGTGGCATACTCATGGACGGTCGTTGCCGCTCTCTGCAAGGCTTCCTCCGCCCAGGCGTCGGACCCCGCGCGGTTCGTCCACACCGTTATATCGTCGGCATAGAACGCGTGGTCCACGCCCTCGATCTGATTGAGTAGTTCGGGCAGGGGCAGGAGTGCTAGGTTGAAAAGCAGAGGCGACAGGACAGACCCCTGTGGGGTACCCCTGTCTCCGAGCTCCACAGGCTCTGACCGTTCATTTCCTATCCGGATAGTTGCTGTTCTATTGGTTAGGAAATCTTTAATATAGCCGTAGGTCTTGCGGCCACAATCAGTCTTGCGCAGGTTCTCGAGCATGCTGGCGTGGGACACGTTGTCGAAGGCCCCTTTCAGGTCCAAAGCCAGTATACCCCGGGGCGCGTGCCTCGTTGCTCTTTTAATCACTAATTCGTGTAATTGGATCAGGACGTCTTGGGTGCTCAGATGCTGTCGGAAACCATACATGGTCGCTGGCATCTGATTTGTCTCGTCCAGGTGTGCTTGAAGTCTTCTGAGAACCATGCGTTCCATGACCTTGCCCACACAGGACGTGAGCGAGATAGGGCGCATGTTCTCGATCGTCAGAGGTTTACCGGGTTTAGGTATGAACCGTACCTCGGCCTCTTTCCATTCTGCGGGCAACCTCGAGCTTTCCCAGGTTCTGTTGATGTGACCCAGGAGCCCGTGTGCCGCCGCATAACTCATGTTATTGAGCAGCTTGTATGTAATGGCGTCCGTTCCGGGTGCGCTCGTCTTATTACTCTCGTCTATGGCTGTTAATAGTTCCGTGATGGTGAACGGTTCATCCAATGCCGGATTTTCCGGTCCCCCGTACTCGTCCGGTATCGGAAACCGCCCTCTCTCCGTCTTGAGATAGATCGCCTTGAGGTCTTCAATGAGCCTTTGGCCGTTGCCATCGTAAGCGTTCAGAACTTTGGTGAGGTTGCGGTTGGTTGCCGTCTTGCTGCTCAACGGGTCGATCAGGTGTCTGAGCAGGCACCAGGTCTTGCGCGCCGAGAGCTTTCCCTGCAGCCCGTCGCACGTACTCATCCAGTTCTCTCGGCACAGCTTGGTTGCGTATTCAGCGATCTGTTTGTTGAGGAGCGCGATGCGTTTGACGAGCTTCTTGTTTCGTCGTTGACGCTTCCATCTTCGCGTGAGCGAGTGCCGCGCCTCGCACATGTGTGCTAGTTTGGCGTCGACGAAGGGCGTCTGCATCGTTGTTACAACTTCTTGAGTAAATCTGTCGAGCGCGATCTTTTGTTCTCGCGCCCATTCTGCGTACGTTTGATGTCTGCCCTCCTCCTCGTTTTCTCCGCAGGTCTCGTTTTCTTCGTCCGTGTGCTTGCGCATTCGGTCCCACTTCCGATAATCAGTTGTGAGCGGTATCTACACAAGCTTTGTCATTGTGTCTGAGGCACATTATGCGCCTGACCATGCAAATAATAAAAGAAACAGAGAAACAAAGAAACGAGATTCCGATCCCCTTTACTTGGCGCAACGGCATATCTGCGATAAACTATCGGGAGAGGGCTGGAAAGTTAGGGGAGGAGGAAGACGCAAATGCTCGCAGTGACAGAAAGCACAGATTTCCGCACATGCGAGGCGCCGCACATGGCCCGGCTAGCTCAGTCGGTAGAGCATGAGACTCTTAATCTCAGGGTCGTGGGTTCGAGCCCCACGTTGGGCGTAGATTTTTTTCATTATTGTTTTCAACTAATAACTCTACAGCGGTGATATGCCGGTACTCAGTAATTTTTGAAGTTTGCATCAGTTGTCTATTGTATGGCGCGGCTGAAATTCGCTGTAGCTTTTCTCTGTGAGCTGTCCTATATTCATCGTTGCCACGTCTTCTCGCGGCAGTCAATGATGCTGATAATGTTTGCATACGGTATGTTATATTAAACTGATATTCTCCAATGTTAAGTGGCCTCTACGTGCGCTGTGCGTTAGCATTTTGTCGTGTATTTTGCATGTCTTGCTGTCAGACGAGTATAATTTATTAATTCTTGTTTTCCGGCAAAGACTGTATAGTCCTAGACTATTCCATAAAGGTACCAAACTTCGTGTGACTTATAAGGCATCAAATATGAAATTATGACGTCACTTGCTGTATTGCGCTTAATATGTATATTTTTGTAACAATTTCTGTATTTCTTCGAAGTTTTGGTTGGGTAACAAGTTCATAATAAATGGCTCGCTAATCACATCGCTAATGTACAAGAAAGTCGGAAAATATAGCGTGCAAATGTAGAAGCTCGGGCCGGTTGGCAGCAGTTTATTTCGATCTCCTTTAGAGGGTACGCATTTCTAAGAAAACAGAACATTGGAAGAGAATGAAAGACCGCTTTATCTTCCAGTCGGGAAACAGCACTCTCTGCCGATCCGTTGTTCACATAGAAATGCGTACGCTGCGAAAGTGATCGACATAAAACTCGTAGGACATGGGAGAGAAAAAGAAAGGAAGTCGAACATGCTAGCGTTGAAGAATTGTGGTTTTAATTGTTAAGGAGAAACCTCTCAACTCGGAATCCACTGCACCTAATTTGATCAGCATTTTTACATTTAAATGGAAAAGGTAGAATCTACCGTCGACACCAAGTAAACTTTTTATCGAGGTCATCATGCCTCTTTAAAGAATGAGTCTTGAAAATCACAAAGAAATGCGATGAAGCAACGAGCTTGCAATGTCGTAACTCAGCAACTCCCTTAAGGTTTGTCCAACAAGAACAAGGTGAGAGCCGGTGCCGGCGTTTTGACAAGTGGGCTTGTCTTTTTCACAGCCTTATAAAATTCAGATCTACATGTCCACCTCCCTCCTTCGCCGCGTTTTCCCGTAAGGATTGTAACAAGATAACGTAAGCTTTAAGGTGAGATATGATATTTCTCCATTTTAAATGATCTAAATAAATGATATTGTTTACAGGACTGTGATATCCAAATGTGGAAAGTTTGGCGAGTTGGCGATTAATCATCATACCTTGCTGGTGAATCAGCGCACTGAGAAGGACAAGGCGAAGACACAAGAGAACACGACACTCGCTGCACTCGCAAATACTTTATTTCAGAACGCGCACTTCATATTTATACACCTGCGGACCATCAGACGTGGAAGATATGCAAGCCAAAAAGCATTTTTCAATTACTTTGCCCGTGCATATATATACTCGGGCGTCAAATATAGGGAACCTATCATGATATGCAATCCTATCGTATTTGTTGCACCCCTAACACAATCTTTTGTTGCACATTTGTTTCTGTTTATTTTCCTATTGTTTTTCCAAAAATGCAACCTCACGATGGCTTGTGTGGCACGAGTGCAGTGTTTTCTTGTGTGTTTGCGCCTTGTCCATGTCAGTGCGCTTCCTACACAGGAAGGTATATATATATATATATACATACATACATACATATATATATATATATATATATATATATATATATATATATATATATATATATATATATATATGTTATATTTCAATTTGGTGCGGTGTTAAGGATTTAGTATGGAGTTCATATTCTTCAAAAAACTAGGAAATATTCTAGCTTTACGACAGTCAAATAAGAGCTATCGGTATAATGACATTTTTTTTCACAAGAGGGTACTTTTAGAAATAGAAAATCGCACCTTTGGTTCGGAAGAACTCGCCCGTCAGAGCGCGCATGATGCCTGACAAAGAGAAGGCAACTTGGTTCTCGTTGTTTTCAAGATCCTTGTAAGAAACAATCGCTATAAGAAAACGACGCGCTTAGCTAGACTTGTAATACGCGAGCACGCGTTCATCAGCCCTTGCGGTTTTCTATTCCAAACTGAAAAAACACGTCGTCCTTCCGCAAATTAAGTGAATCTCACCGAGGCTTTCAGCTTTCGAGGCTGATGGTACGTCCGTTGACTGTTGATTGGGTGCGCACATACGGCTGGCGGATAAGTACACGGGCGTGTTGTCTTCCTCTGCCCACTAATAGCCTTGCCAAAATTTTTATTTTTTACTGTGGGAAGTGCTTCTTCTGAGCGATATTCTTAATAATTAGCGAGCACTAAGTAGCCTGCATGACCACCTTACTATCAGATAATAAGAAAAGCATGTTTTCCTATCGCGACTCACTGTGTCGATAGAGGCTTCTAGCCCAGAAGCTCAGTACAGGCAAAGTTGTTTCGGGACATAATACCAAAAGAATGTTAGTAAAAAAGTTTAAAAAAACATGCCGTGACCAGGATTCGAACCTGGGTTATTGCGGCCACAACGCAAGGTACTAACCACTATACGATCACGGCTGTCCGGTTGGATGGCTGCAAGGGAGAAAGAAACTGAGGCGGATCTCAGAAGAGCGCGACCGGCGGAAGAAAAACTGGGTCACCATGAACTCCTGGCCGTCCGGAGAGCTCACGACATCGGGAAAGCCTTTGGCCTACCGGTGCCTACGTGGGTGGAGCCACCGACTTAGCCTGGGGGCTTGTGCCCTCGGACCCTAGTTTCTCTGGACTAAAATAAAGTTCTTGCCATGCCATGCCATGCCACCATGAACGGTGTGCAAGGCCGAATAAGAAACAGCAAAACAAATGAAGAACCATATAAAAGCCCCGAAGCGAAGCAATGGCTGTGTTGGCATCGTGCGCCTGTATTTCTTGAATGTTGCAGCTCAGCTGGCCTCTGAACGATTCAGAGAAGTAAGCTTTTGATTAATTAATTGAATCACAAATAAATAGGTTGATTGAGTGATCAATTGATGGAGTTTACCGTCGCAATGCAACTCCAGGGTTATGGGAGATGGCTCCAGAACATTTTTACCACCTGTGGTTCTTTAACGTGCACGCATTGCACGGGATGCAGGCGTTTTCGAATTTCCCCCTCTTTGAAATGCGACGGTGCCGTGGTTGGGATCGAACACGCGACCTCGTGATCAATAGCGCCATGCTGTAACCCCGAATGACAAGCTTACTGTTTAAGCCTTGCCTGTGTCGTCGTTTTCAATGCTGCACGATCCCAATAAGACGATGAAAGTGGTGGGCGTGAAATATGATTCTGGTAATGGTTAGCGCAGCAAGTTGACCTACTTGAAAACTTGACCATATTTGGAATATTTGCAACGCTTTTAGGGAAGAAGATGGAGGTAATGGGATAGAAAACAACAACAACAACAACAACAACAACAACAACAACAACAACAACAACAACAACAACAACAACAACGACGACGACGACGACGACGACGACGACAACGGCAACAACAACAACAACAACAACAACAACAAACGCTGTTTAATAAATGCAGGAGACATGCAGGTGTCTCTTGCAGCTTATTCCTTGCTGGGTCAGTTGGTCTGTTATTAAGGCGATATCGGGCTGTCCTTACGAACTGGGCAACTGCGGAACCCCTCAGGGCTCGGTGCTATCCCCGCTACTATTTATTATCGCCATGCATAAGCTCTCCGAAAGGCTGGCCGCACTCCCAAAAATAGGCCACGCAATCTACGCAGACGATATCACAATCTCGTCCGCGGGGGGATCTCTGGCCGATCTAGAGCAATCTCTCTAGGTGGCCATAGATGTAACGGAAGAATTTCTTACATGCACAGGTGTCAAGCTGTCACCAACCAAATCCGAATTCGTCCTCTACAGACAGTCGAGGCAGGGCGTTAGGAACCTCGAGCCTCTGGAAACGCTGCCACTCGAAATTACAACACGAGAAGGGCACCCCATTCCGAGGGTGAACGTCATGAAAATTTTATGACTTTTAATCAACGCCAAAGGCTGTAATGCAGAAGCTCTAAACAAGCTGGGCGCGCAGGCGATTAATATACTACGACTCATATCGAGAATCGCAAGCGAAATGGTGGTACTCAAGGAGGACAACCTACTCAGGCTCTTCCAAGCTTTCTTCATCCGTCATATTACTTGTGCGGCACCGTACCTCAAATAGAGCAAAATCAAAAAGAACAAACTCGACACGCTCATCAGATCCGGCGTCAAAAGAATACTCCGTATTCCACAATCCGCCAGCACGGTAAAACTACTTGAACTCGCAATTCCCAATACCACAGACGAATTAGTTGAAGCACAGTTTATTGAACAGATCTCTAGGCTTTCGTCAACTAAGCCGGGAATTAAGATTCTTGATGAAGCTGGTCTACTCCCTATACAGGCGCCGCTCGACAGACACCCCCTGTCTAAATTAGCCCGGGAAGGCATAAAGGTGGAACCCGTACTGAGGAACATCCACCGAATATATAACGAAGGTCGCAGAAGAACGCGAGCTACAACCATCCTTCGACGAATAGATCCTTACGGGGCAGATGCATTCTTCGTTGACGCCGCCAAATTCGGCAGCGAAAACAGGTTTGCAATCTCCGTCGTTGACGCGCGCGAAACACTTATCAGCGCGACGTCAATCAACACTAAACACACGAATGAGGCGGAGGAAACCGCGATAGCCTTGGCTCTTCAAGCCGCAAAAACCCCAACGACCATATTCTCCGACTCGCGCAAGGCGGTCAGGGCTTTCTCGTCCGCTCTAGTTTCTAAACACACAACCGGCATAGTCAGCCGATCATTTCATATTAGTACGGGAGAA
This sequence comes from Dermacentor andersoni, assembly GCF_023375885.2. Taxonomy (NCBI): domain Eukaryota; kingdom Metazoa; phylum Arthropoda; class Arachnida; order Ixodida; family Ixodidae; genus Dermacentor; species Dermacentor andersoni. The sequence goes on from NC_092816.1 coordinate 86,426,627, forward strand.
GAAACTAGAGGTCATACCATAGCGTGGTTCCCGGCCCACGTGAACGATCTAACCAACCAAGCGGGTTGCAACCCTAACGAGCGGACCAACTGCCTGGCGTTTGAATTCACGAACCGTGCGCGGGCTAACGGTCCGGGTCTCCCACAGGATTGCCCCTTCAAAGATCATCTTACCACCTTTCACGAAATTACGTCGCATTAGATACACAGCAGGAAGAAATTCCATCCCCCCAGCCCGAAACTTAACAGGGCTCAGGCCATTACTTTCAGGCTCCTACAGACCAGGTCCTACCTCGCCCCCGGAGCGCTTAGTTGGATAGACCCGAACTTCCCGCAGTCGTGCTCCAAATGCGGTCACGCATGCTGCTCCTTCAACCACATGCTCTGGCTGTGCCCGTACAACGCGGGCTCCGACCTTCAATACAAGTCCAAGTGGGACGCCTTGCTGACGAGCTCGGGTATCACGAACTAACTACAGGCAGTCCAGAGGGCCCGCAATGTCACGAAGAGTCACAACCTCGGTGTCCCGTCGTGAGCGGAGCCACCAACTTGACCGGGGAGCCTTCGGTTCCCCCCAATCAAGTTCCTCAGGACACTCTAATAAAGTTCTTGTCACTGTCGCTGTTATTAAGGCCTCGATAATGTGTCTGATAGTTGTATTGTTTAGTGGACGTGCCCGAATAAGGACGACGTTTTAGGAAATGATGAAAAACAACGTGTCTATATCTATATACAATTTTTCAAGCACCTGGTATCACGGAGTGTTCGCTTTTCTTCTGCGAACCAATCGCACTACACTTCCGGCTTTTAAAGGAGAGAGGTAATGCGCGAACGAATGCAGTAATAGATGGATGCTTTTAGCCCAGAGAATCTAATGTCGGCGCATTTTTCACTTTCGTGAAAGCAATGTTGTTAAAGGACTCCGGTGCGGGATATGAAGTTTGAACTCCTCTCTTTTGGCTCTCGTTGAAGCAAGGCTGTTCAGACTGGTAACTGGTAGCAGACTTGCGGACTCTGACTGTGCAACTCATTCCTCCAACGACCACAGAACAGGTGGGCAATCTCGAATGGCGTTCCAGACGAAGTCCGTATCAAGCCTGTTGCACAAGTGAACTCGAAAGGTGAAAAACATGAAGAAAAGCAAAACCTCTTGTCCGTCTCTCTCCTGTTAAACGGAAGCCTTCTTTGGCCTCGTGGTCAAAGGTTGCGAGGCACCTTGTTCGGTAGCTCACGTCCGACGCTGCACCATCCGAGACTCTAATACGAGGTACGGTGGGCCCGTGTAGAGGCTCTGCGTTGTGGCAAACTTCATCAGTAATATTTGGGCAGCAACGACGGGCGCAGCGCAGGAAATCGTCATCGGAGACAATATGGGCGCGTCTGTGTTGTGCGGCCATTCTTTTTGCACAGACGTAATGACTTTATACGTGGGATGCTAATGCGGACCGCGGTCGCGCGAAACGCTGTGGCATTGCTTTATCTTGCTTTATCTTTGCTGCCGCCTATGGCGGAAAGATAAGCACGTCCGCTCTACGCACGCCGCGCCACCGCGTCTTCGAGGGGTATACGTCATCGGTGGAGCTATTCCATTCACATTAAGTGGCGCTAACCTCCTATTGGCATGGCTGGGACGCCGGTCGGGCACGGAGCCAGGATGTCCCTGTCGCAAGCTGCAATGTATCGCTCTGCAGACCGATGCGCTCTCACGATAAAAGGCAGCCATATGCCGAAATCGGGTTCGTATGTAGGAGGAACTGCTGGATTAGCGCGTTGTTTTCTGACTAACGACAGGCAAGCTTTGTGGGTGATAGTTAGATTATGTGTTATCGACTATTGTTATATAGCATAGAAGAGTCGAATACTTTGCCTGACCTTTTCTTTTTTTTTTCCATATACCAGCCTATTATTGGTGGATCTCGTAGCAAGTAGTGCTGCTCTATGCGTCCACGCCATGTTTGAGCGATTATGGCCGCATGCAACTCAAGTACTCTCCTTCTTCCAGGCCGGTTTAATACTGTCGCGCTTTATCAGACGCACTTGTCCATGTTACTTACTTTTCATGACTTGCGATAATCAGTTGGGAGCAGTACCTACACAAGTTTTGTCAGTTTGTCTGACGCATGCTGCTGTGTGCCTGCTCATGCAAATAAAGAAAGAAAATGACTTTGGGGGGGGGGAGCAGAGAGAGAGAGAGAAATAGAAAAGAGGAAAGGAAGGGTGGGTGGAGTTCTAAGAAGAGCCAAGGGTCTGTGCCGAAATCTCGGCCTTATCAGGCACCCTTCGTCCAGCGTTTGTTAGATGGCGGCGCAATACACTACCCGAGCAAACACAAAGGTTTTGTCAAGGCACGTGTAGTATCGTCCAATTTTCCGAACGAACGTTCGTCAGCGATGAGCAGGAATACGTGTGCCTGCTGGACCGTGTGCTGGAGCGACTATTGCAATTTCTTTCGCCGCACAATTTCGAGCATAGAGCAATAATCAATCAACCAAGTAATTAATCAATTAATTATTAATAAATGAGTAATTAATACATAATTACCTTATAAATAATTCATTGCTGCAACAACGTGACCGCAGACACTGACAAAAAAAAAGAAACAATATGAGGGGATACCACACGACGCCATGTGCTGCTCCCTCCTTTTCTTTGTCTTTAGTCGCGATGTTGCAGTCATGAACGCACACCACCTAGACCCTTTGTTCGTCCTTCGGATTCATCGATTCATTCATTTGGTCTAGCGTTCACAGTCTCGCACGTGTCTTTTCTTTCTTTTTTTTTTTTTTTTGGCGCTGGCGGCTAGCGACATTCCGATCCCCTTTACTTGGCGCAGTGCCACTTCTAGAAGTTAAGGACGTATCGCGAGAGGGCAGAAATATGAGGAGAGGAGGAAAGTGCAGAACTCGCAGCAACAGAAAGCACCTATTTCTACAGATGCGCAGTCGTCCGCGTGGCCCGGCTAGCTCAGTCGGTAGAGCATGAGACTCTTAATCTCAGGGTCGTGGGTTCGAGCCCCACGTTGGGCGTGATTTCTTTTCTTTATTTAAACCAATGACTCTACAGCGGTGATATGCCAATGCTCACTAATTTTTGAAGTTTGCATCAGTTGTCGATTTTATGGCGCGGCCGAAATTCGGCGTAGCTTTTCTCTGTGAGCTGTCCTATTGTTCATCGACGTCATATCTTTTCGCCTCAGTCATTGATGCTCTTAATGTTTGCGTACGGCATGCTATGTTAAACTGATATTGTCCAACGTTAAGGGTCCTGCAAGTACGCTGTGCGTTAGCATTTTGTCTTGTTTGAATGCTTTGCTGTAAGATGAGTATAATTTGTTAATTCTTGTTTTCCCGCAAAGCCTGTATAGTCCTAGACTGTTCTATAGAGGTACCTAACTGCGTGTAACTTATAAGGTATCAAATATGAAATTATGACATCACATGCTGTATTCCGTGTAATATGCATAATTTTTGTATAATTTCTGTATTTCTTCGAAGTTTTGGTTGAGCAACAAGTTCATGATAAATGACTTGGATTGGAAAATAAACATCCCATCGTCAATGTACAAGAAAGCCGAAATATATAGAGTGTAAATGTAGAAAGTCGGGGGGGGGGGGGGGGCGAGTTGGCAGCAGTTTATTTCGATCGCTTTCAGAGCGCACACATATCTAAGGAAACAGAATATTGGAAGAGAGTGAAAAGCGCTGTATTTCTAAGTCGGGAATCAACACTCTCCGTTGTTCACATAGATATGCGTGCGCTGCGAAAGAGATCGACATAAAACTCGTAGAACATTGGAGAGAAAAAAGAAAGTAAGTCGAACATGCTCGCGTTGAAGAATTCTGGTTTTCATGGTAAAGGAGAGGCCTGTCAATTTCGAATCCACTGCACCTAATTTGATCAGCATTGTTTCATTTAAATGGGAAAGGTAGAACCTACCGACTGTACGAAGTGCATTTTTTTTATCGAGGTCATCCGTATAATTAAAAAAAATGATTCTTTAAAATCAGAAAGAAATGCGATGAAGATACATGTTTGCAACGTTGTAACGTTGTAACGCAGCGATTGAATAATAATAATAATAATAATAATAATAATAATAATAATAATAATAATAATAATAATAATAATAATAATAATAATAATAATAATAATGTCAAGATTCTGCAATGTGCACTCATTGAGAACATTTCAGTCCGACAAAATTTATATATTATATGCCACTCTCCAATATGGCATTAATTTGGGGATACTACTTTTTTAGTACTTCCGAAAGGTTTGTGAAACAAGAAGAAAGTGAAAGCCGGTGCCAGCGTTTCGACAAGTGGACTTGCCTTTTTCAGAGCCTTGAAAAATAGATCTACTTGTTGGAAAGTTGGCTCCTGCTTTTACCTTGTTGTCGTTTTGCTCATCGTCTTGAATTTCCATCTCCCGCCTTCGCTGCGTTTTCCCGTAAGAACTGTAATAATATAACGTAAGCTTTAGGGTGACATATGATGTTTCTCCATATTGAATGCTGTAAATAAAAGGTGTTCTTTACAGGACTGTGATATCTGAATGTGGAAAGTTTGGCGAGTTGATGATTAACCATCATACCTTGGTGGTGAATCAGCGCACTGAGAAGGACAAGGTGAAGACACCCAAGAAAACACAACACTCGCTGTACTCGCAAATACTTCATTTCAGAACACGCACTTCATATTTATATACCTTTCTACAATCAGATGTCGCAGATAAGCAAGACAAAAAGGCATTTTCAAATTCATTTCCACGCGCATACTCGGGTGTCAAAGACAGCTAACCTATCTATCATGGTGTGCAATCCTATCCTATTTGTTGCACCACTAAAACAATTTTTTTTATTGCACATTCTTTTCTATTTCTTTTTCCTAGTCTTCTTCCAAGAAGGCAACCTCACGATGGCTCGTGTGTCGCGAGTGTAGTGTTTTCTTCTGTGTTTTCGCCTTGTCCTTGTCACTCGGCTACTTCCCCACCGAGGTATGGGATACTTGATTTTGGTGCGGTGCTAAGAATTTTGTACATTGTTCATATTCTTCACGAAACCAGGAAACATTGAAGCTTACGGCCGTAGAATAAGAGTTATCGGTATAATGCAATATTTTTTTCACATAAGGGTACTTTTGGAAATAGAAAATTGCGCCATTGGCTCGCAAGAACTCGCACGTCACAGTGCGCGGGATGCCTGACAAAGAGAAGGTAACTCGGTTCTCGTTGTTTTCAAGACCTACGTAAGAAACAATCGCTATAACACAACGACGCGCTTAAGACTTGTAAACCGCGAGCGCGCGTTCATCAGCCCTTGCGGTCATCTATTCCAAACTGAACAAACACGTCGTCCTTCCGCAAATTAAGTGAATCTCACCGAGGCTTTCAGCTTTCCACGCTGATGATGTGTCCGTTGGCTGTTGATTGGGTGCGCACTTACGGCTGGCGCATACGAACATGGGCGTGTTGTCTTGCTCTGCCCGCCAATAAATAGCCTTGTCCATCTTTTTTGGTTGGTTGTGCAAATTGATACTTCTGAGGGATATTCCTTACAATTAGCGAACGGTAAGCGGCCTGCATTGGCACCTTACTATAGAGGCTTCCAGCGCACTAGCTCAGTACAGGCAAAGTCGTTTCGGGACATAATACCAATGCAATGTTGGTAAAAAAAAAAAATCGTGCCGTGACCAGGATTCGAACCTGGGTTATTGCGGCCACAACGCAAGGTACTAACCACTATACGATCACGGCTGTCCGGCCGGACGGTCGGCAGGGAGACAGAAACTGGGGCGGAGCTCAGAAGGGCGCCACCGGCGGAAGAAAAACTGGGTCACCGTGAGCGGTGCACAAGGTCGAAAAGGAAAAAAGCAAAACAAAAGAAGAACCGTATAAAAGCCCCAAAGCGAAGGAATGGCTGTATTGGCATCGTGCGCCCGCATTTATTGAATGTTGCAGCTCCGCTGGACTGTGAACTATTTAGAGAAGTAAGCTTTTGATTGATTCATTGATTGATTGAATGATAAATAAATAGATTGGTTGACGAGTTGATGGAATTTACCGTCGCTAAGCAACTGTAGCGTTATGGGAGATGGCTGCAGAATAGCTTTTACCACCTGTGGTTCTTTAGCGCGCACCTCAATTTAAGCGCACGAGCGCTTTGGCATTTCGGCCCCGTCTAAACGCGGCCGCCGCGACCGGAGCGCCCCTGCAACCTCCAGTGAGCTGTACCGTGGCAGTCAAGAGGGTGCTTTATCCCGCGATCTGCAATCTATGTGCTACACAGAATGGTGAAATCGTTTTTCTCGGCAACTATATCAAGTCGACATAGATTAGGTTTATTGCGTTTAAAGGAAAATGGGAAAATATTGTTACTTAGGAAATAGATTATCAAGTTACGCTGTCATTTCTTTTGTAGAAATATTTGAATATGGAAAAATAATTAAGAAAGCGGAAGTTCGACGTTTAATACTCTCGAACTACGCAATAAATGTTAATGAAAAAATAAATATCCCAATTCTGTGAGATGTACCTATTGGGACATCTAAATTGGAGAAACGTACCACTGATCAGTGATTAATACTATTTGAAACTATTGCAAGGATTGTTAGCACTCTACGTAAACTGTGAAGTTACATTTGATATTTGTTTGCGTTAATTGCTCTAACAGCTCCAGTTTACAGGACGGCTTTTGGTGCAGAGTTACGAATTTGTAAAGTATGTGCCTTAGTTCTTCTTTAATTTAATTTTTTAATTTTCGAAAGCTTTTATGTAAAATGAAACCGACCTCTTAAATTGAAATTCTGGTTGCTGCACTCTGTAACACTGAGCATTTTTTTTCTTTTAACGGCAACCAAATTTATTTTAACAGGTATAATAGGTTATTATAATAGGTCTATATTCAAATATAGAAATTGGAGTAGCTGCAATTGAGTAGCTGTAAATCGTACGCATGATCCTGAATATACACAAGTATCGAGAGGCTCCTGGCACGTGGAAAAAGTTAACGTAGATGTGATATAAATGGCCGCAGACAAATGTCATAAGTAATCATCTGCACTGAAACATAGTTTATACCCTTAAAGGTCATTAAGGGTGTAAATTAGTTTATGACTCGCATCCTTATACCCAATTAGGATGTTAATTGGTCACCCAGCTATGCAAGCACTGCAACCAATAATATTGCATGTTTGCATTTTATGAGGAAAACGTTCTCTGTCGGGCTCCAACCAAATTCTGTTTTATGTACCTACGTCACGCAGTCATCATCACGCACATGTTCTGGTATTACAGGGTACTGCATCGACGTGTCTTTTTCTCTGACTGGATTTGTGATGTAGCTTGATAATTTTGCAAATAGTACGGGCACCACGGAATCACCGATCTATCAGGGGCTATACTTTAGCCCGGGAGAACGACCTGTTATTTTTCATATAGCCTAGAATATACATTCACAAAGCAAAATTACTTGAACTGTGGCCGGCTTCCTGCTTGCGTGTAACTTTTTCAGGGGTCAAGTACAGGCAATTCCAACCACTTACAATCACCCGATATGGTGCGGCTATACGGTATCTGTACCACAACGGTGAACGTATCACCACCCTAAATGGCGATAAGCGGTACTGGAGAGTTCTAGAGAAGGAAACGCAAGCGGCTTGAGTACGCAAGCCGCTTGCGTTATCTAATCTAAAACTCGCTATTATCGAGGCGCCCTTGTTCTGTGAGGCTGTGAGAGCTGAAAGGAAGATGGCCGGAGAAGATTAGAGCGACACAGATGGGGAGGGAAGGGTCGCCCACAGAAGGCTGGGATTAGAATGGAGTGGCTGGAAGGGTAAGGGCAAACTCAGTGGCGTAGTACGGAGTTTTTTGCGGAAGGGGGGAGGGCCCATGACCGGGAACATGGCGGAAGGGAGCGGGGGAGAACGGTGGGCCAGGCGGCGTCCTAGTACACAGTGAGTTTGAGAATAGAGGCACGTACCCGGTGTGCCACCCCCTGGCCACACCACTGGACAGAGGGAAACGGCGCGTGCGCCCGTCCCGCCAAGGTGACTGGCTGTTCATCGCACACTAGCCTGTAGCCCAGATATGCGAATCGATAAGCGTTCGCGTGGGATGCTGTCGGTGCTCTAACGACGCTGCTTGGCCACGTAAACACTAACCATGGCATCGGATATGTCTATGGCGCCTGGAGGTCTCTGGGGTGCTGTTTATGTTGCGCAGCGGCACAGGCTTCGCGCGCTTCGCCCTTCGAGAGAAGCTGTAAATAATAAAATACTGTGTACATTTAAGGACTTGTACTTGATGACGTGTAATAAAGCTGCCACTGCTTCTGAGAATGCACGTCTCACTTTCGTGTTATGACCTATCGAGAGGGATAAACCAATTTGTTTTAAACCTCCGTTCTTCTCATTCCTGCGCTTATGCAGAGGTTACATTTACCGTTCTTTCCCCTTTGTTCGCGAGTTGGGCAGCTCCAAAACTCGCACACGAAAGGGTGATTGCATCATGACCCAGCTTGTTGGCCACCTTGTTTCTTAACAAAACGCAGGAAAGAGGCGACATCGTTGCAATACAGGTCACGCGTTTGCCAGATGCGACGTAGCACAGCTATTATATGTACTGCAGGCGGCAAGATGATCTACAAGCACGTAGCGGTTTCTTTTTTGTGAGATTTCTTTCATTTGGCGATAGAGAACGCGCGCGATCAAGGAAACGGCGCGGCGCATGTGATTCTGGGCTTTTATTGAGCATTTTGTTTTGTTGCCTCACTGATCAGCCGACGAAAAGCTCGACTGTTCAATGTTATCGTCGGCCACTTCATTGTTCAGGGATGAGACAACATGCATGCCAACGGCGCAGAGTCAACGAAAGGTTACGCAAGACGTCGCATACAGGAAAGGACGAGCGGATGGGCAATAGCACCGCTTCAACTCTTGAGTATACGGCATTTACTTCATGTATAGCAGCTTTGTGCCAATTTAAAATTTAGAATAGGCTATGAGGAAGACCGCCTACAGCGGAGGGCTATGGATTATTTTTTTCACCGCCTGGTGAACCTTTAACGTGCACCCGGAAAACGCCGGCACATCAGCGTCTTTTTGTATTGCGCCGCTTTCGTAATGTACCCACCACGGCCGGGGATTCGCACCCGCAACGTCGTGCTCAGGAGCGGGACGTCATAGCCGCTAGGCCACCGCGGTAGGTGATTGCGTTATCAATCAATCAATGGTCTGTTGCCAAATAACACTGACGAAGAGGCCAGTGCGTACTGTTAACGCACGCATTGGACAAAAACAACCCGAACCCCTCCCCCCCTCCCTGCACCCGAGCTTTCCCTCTCTTTTTGCCCTTACCTCTGCAGAGTGGAGGGCTAGAGGAGCTTCACCTCACCGCGGCCACTGCGACTTTCATCCAGAAACTTTCTTGTATTTCTCCATCTTTTTTGACCACAGCAACTCAACGTTAGCAACTTATGTAAACAGGATGATGAACGCTGTCTGGGGGCAGGTGCGAGATGCCTCAAATCGGTGATCTGTGGGCGCGAGGATTTTCATAGAAGCGGTCATCTTTTCAAAACGCGGAGTAAGAAGAGGGAGTGCAGAGCAGGACTCGTGTGGAATGAAGTAAATCAGGTGGAATAGGTGAGCAAGATAATCGGATGGAAGCTTCGCGGCTTTGTGGATTGCTTTCTTTTTACAGCCTCCTCCATCCCCTCCATCCCCCTCCTGCCCCACAGGAAGAAAATTCAGATTTGCATTGGCCTCGCCATTCTCCTCAAAGCCGCCTTGAACGCAAATATAATGAGAAAGCGCCGAGTGCTACTGTTACCATCGCGCTCAAAGGCTGGTGCGCTTGATCAGCGAATTGATGGCATTAGACGTCATTTTCCACCGTTGTGTCACATCGCCCGGCTAACTCAGTCGGTAGAGCATGAGGCTCTTACACCTCTGTTACACGGGTGACCTTAACCGCGGTTAACATAACCACGGTTATCGCTAAACGCGGTTAGCGCGGTTACACGGCAGGCGAAACTGCGGTGCCCGCTAACCGCGTTGACCGCCAACCGAGGTTGGCAACCTCGGTTTAGCGTAACCGACGTTTCGGGAACGTGCAAAATGGCGGACAGTACTTCTCACGAGTGCAGCGCTGGCGCTTCCCAGATATCTTCCAAAAAGCGTATCATATGGCCTGACGCAACGACTGAGGCACTGATACGAGGAAGGCACTGAGGTCCTTCCTCGGCGCTCAAGTAGTCGAAACGCGCGCCTCTACACAAAGATGACGGCTACGATCAACGCCAGTGCTCCCGCCGGCGAAGGACCATACTCGACGATGCAAATGCACCTGAAGATCGACGACATGAACAAACGTTATCGGTAAGTCAATATTGGGAAAGACGCCGTGCAGGGAAGAAAAAATATTCAAAATGAAGCCTGTACTCGAGATATCACGTGACGCATCATTAGACCATTAACCGTGATCGGGATAGCCCATGTAACTCTGGCGGACTACGGTTCGCGTTAACCACGGTTGAGCGAGTTAACCACGGTTAAGGTTAACCGCGGTTAAGCTACCCGTGTAACTAGGGTATTAATCTCAGGGTCGTGGGTTCGAGCCCAACGTTGGGCGAAGTTTTTTTTTGGCGCTTGTATTTTGTCATAGCTATTATTTTTTTTTTACTTACTACGCCACCTGGAACACTTTCATTCTTTCGCTACAAATATTTTGCTCTTGTTTATTCCTCACATGAAGGCAGGGATGCTGCAAGCGAGATAGGGTGTGGCATAATAGGAACTCAGTACAGATAATGCTGTTTACTTCAAGAGAGGAAGAGAGAGAGAGAGAGAGAGAGTTTGTGAAGAGGAAGCGGTAGTATTTTCTGTAACCCTTCAGGTAGCATGCACGACTCAGAGCATTAACTTATACACTGCCAAGCTAGCGGTGTTTCTGTTTAGCAACCTCAGCCCTCATAACCTTCTAGCTCTCCATTTCTCTCGGCACAAGCACAGAATAGCAGGCTGGAAGATATACTCACATGCCAGCCTGCAGCTTCCCAAGTAATTTCTTTCTCGTTTCTTCTCCGATAGGAAAAGAAAAAAACGTCAGTTATTTTTGGTTGTTTAATCGCTGGCGAAAATACCTGCACTTCCATGAGGCGTACACCAAAGGTAAAGAAAGAAGATCGCGTATCTCTGTGCTTCGCTGCAAATGATGTGTATGTGCGCAAGCGTTGTGATGCTCTGGTTGTACACAGCGTGTTATTATCTAAACATGTTTTGCTTGTAGAGCAATGCACAAGCGTGCTGACGTATTCCGTGAGAGATGCCTTCAAGAAAGTGATTGTGTTGTGTTTGTACAGGTAGGAGATGTGGGTTGAACAAAGTGCAGTTACAGACGAAACTGATATCACCATTTGAGAACCGTTTTCGAAAGCCGTTTTTTAAGCCGACGTCTACGAGCAGCGCTGTTGAACTGGTCGTCCTTGAGCCAAGAAGCGAAGGCGTTAAGGCGATGTTTGCCTTTCTATGCACAACGCCGCGCACGTCCTAATTCTCTAGCCTTGCTTAACGTACGTTCTCTTTCCTCTGCTCTCTGCCTTGCTAAACCTAGAATTCACTCCACTTTTCTCTGCACAAGCAGCACAGCATTGCTCCTTGTTTATGTGCCGTAGGTTCTACAAGCTTTCTGGTCTTGGGTGCCTCGCATGCGTATGACTATCACATTGCGCCTCGCCTAGCTGTTAATGTGTTAGCATTAGGAGTGTCAAAGGTGAAAAGAATTGCATATTTGTGAAGTTTGAGACACCAGCCACATGGTAGAGGTAGAGAGGCGATGGGAAAGCTTAGAAGAGCGTCTCTATTGATATACCACAGGTGTCCCACGTAACTTGATACAGGCGTTAAAAAAATGCGAATGCCACGTAGCAGGAAAAAATTAGGGTAATGTTGTTGCCGTTGCTTGGAGATATCCATATCATTCTTTGCAGTCAGCCTAATTACCTCATTAGCATTAATTAATTAACCAACTACTATCATAATTAGGTGAAGTGTCAATGAAAAAAATTGTAGAGCAACATGAAAAACTTCCGATAGAGCTTTTTGTTGCTTAGCACGGGATTTATAAAGGTCTTTTCCAAGCATGAAACAAACCCGCGAATAGACGCTAAATGCCTCGAGCAGCCAGTCGCGCGGCCATTTTTCGTGTTGCTCTCGAATTTTCTCATTGACACTTTTCAGCTAACTATAATATTGTAACGAACAGTTAAGGGAGTTCAGACACAACTATTTATTGTGGGCTAACTTGTGCCCTGGGGGTAAATAAAATAAGACTGCCGCATTATAAACAGGAGATCATGAATGCCTTCTTCTTCTCTCTCGAGCGTCGCTTCACCTCTTCTTGTACACGCCGACAACGGCCACCTACGATGCGAGTGCGTGCGGCGAAAACACGTGTCATTATTTCGTCGTCTATTTCTACAATACGTCGTTGTCCTCTTGGGGGGCGCACGAACCTGCGCGCGTTGTTTTAAAGATGTTTCTGCCTTGTATCATTATCTCCCCTCCAAAACGCATCATCCCGATGCGTAAAGCGACGAAACTGTTCGCAAGCTGTTATCCATACTAAAGTGGTATATGGCACAGAATAGATGTTTGGTAAAATATTCACTGCCTGTCATAATATGGCTTCAGTCTGACCACATGTACAGTTTCTATGCGACGCCGGCGTCGTGATGAGCTCACTTGTCCTTCTGGCGTAACTTCGTAGTTCAAGACACTGATGCGGCGAAGCACTCGGTAAGGGCCGAACTAACGGCGCAAAAGCTTTTCGGACTGGCCGCGCGTCCGCACGGGAGTCCACACCCATACTCTGTCGCCTGGTGCATACTCGACTTCTCATCGCCGCAAGTTGCATCGGTACGCGTCGATGCGCTGCCGTTGTTGAATGCGATGTCACGCCAGCTGACGTGCTTCTTTGGCTCTCTGTGTAAAGTCGCTGATGTCAGGGTTCTGTTCTGCACTGTCGCTGACAGGCAGCATTGCATCTAAGGGTGTGGTAACTGTTCGACCAAAAACAAGCTGGAATGGCGTTACTTGAGTGGTCTGTTGCAATGCGGTATTGTAGGCGAATGTTGCTCATGGTAGTATCTTGTCCCATGTACATTGCTCTAAGTCTACGTAAATTGACAACATATCGGTCAGCGCCCTGTTCAATCGCTCGATTAGTCCATTTGTTTGAGGCTGATAAGCAGTTGTTTTCCTGTGGCTGGCATGAGTCAGTTTCATAATGGACTGCGTCAAATCGGCTGTGAACGAAGTTCCTCGGTCCGTGATAATAATTGCAGGGGCACCGTGTCGTAATAGTACCTTGGTGACGAAGAATTCAGCCACTTCAACGGCCGTTGCACTGATTAGAGAGGATGTCTCGGCATATCGGATTAGGTAATCCGTCGCTACTACAATCCATCGTTTCCCTGATGACGATGTCGGATAGGGACCGAGCAGATCCATTCCTACTTGTTCGAACGGGGCTCCTGGGGGTTCTATTGGTTGAAGGAGGCCTGCTGGCTTTAATAGAGGCGTTTTGCGTCTTTGGCAATCCCGACATGTTCGTACATAATGCTGTACTGAATTCAATAGCTTTGGCCAGTAGTACTTAGCATGAATTCGGGCGAACATTCTCCTCACTACGAGGTGTCCTGCTGATGGATCATCGTGACAGGCTTCCAAGATTTCGGATCGCAAAGCTGAAGGAACGACGAGTAGAAATTTCTCTGTGTTGTGCTCAAAATTTCTTTTGTAGAGGACGCTATTTCTCATCACATACGATGACAATCCCCGGCAGAAAACTCGCGGAACATGGACAGGGTGTCCCTCGAGGTGCCTGATGAGTAGGAGCAGCTCGGCGTCAGACTGTTGGTGTTTAGCCATCTCAGATGTGGTCACGGCTCCAAGAAATGAAAAGTCGTGTCCATCTTTCACAGGAACAGATTCGACCGGCGCACGTGGTAAACAATCAGTGTCACTGTGCTTGCGAGCTGACTTGTACGCGACCGTTATGTCTTATTCCTGCAGCCTCAGTCTCCGTCTAGAAAGTCGTCCAGAAGGGTCTTTCAGGCATGCAAGCCTGCACAATGAGTGATGGTCGCTGATTGCTCGGAACGGTCTACCGTATAAGTATGGTCGGAATGTTCCTATAGCCCATAAAACTTTGAGACATTCTTTTTCCGTGGCTGAATAGTTGGTTTCAGTCCTCGAAAGAGTGCGGCTAGCGTATGCAATCACTCTTTCCTATCCGTTTTGCCATTGAACGAGGACGGCACCGAGTCCTAAATTGCTGGCGTCTGTGTGGATATCTGTTTCGGCTTCCTCATCAAATGCGCAAGGATTGGGTGGTTTTGAAGACGCCGTCGTAGCTCATTGAATGCATCTTCTTGTGCACTTAGCCAGACGAAAGGCACATCTTCTTTCGTTAATCGTGTTAACGGCTCGGCAATCTTCAAAAAAATTTTGACGAAACTCCCGTAGTAGGCACAAAGTCTTAGGAATCGCCTTACGGCCTTTTTATCGGTTGGTCTAGGAAACTTTTCTACTGCTGCGGTCTTCTCAGGGTCAGGGCCAATGCCTTCGAAGCTAATCACATGGCCGAGGAAAAAGAGCTCCTGGAATCGGAGGTGTCATTTTTGTGGCTTTATCGTCAGCCCTGCTGAACTAATAATAGTTTTGAGCACAGTCCGTAGTCGTTCCACATGCTGAACAAAGGTGGTAGAAAAAAATCACGACATCATCAAGATAAACCAGACAGGATTGCCACTTTAACCCGGAGAGCACAGTGTCCATCATCCGCTGAAAGGTAGCAGGTGCGGAACAGAGGCCGAACGGAAGTACCGTGAATTCGTATAGTCCGTGTGGTGCGACGAATGCTGTCTTCTCACCATCTCGCTCGTCCACTTCTATTTGCCAGTATTTGCTTTTGAGGTCGAGAGAGGAAAAGAATTTCGCATCCCGTAGTCTATCGAGGATGTCATGGATCCTCGGATGTGGATAGACATCCCGCTTTGTGACGACGTTTAGCTTTCAATATTCAACGCACAAGCACATGGTCTGGTCCTTTTTCTTTACGAGCACCACAGGTGAAGTGGTGCTGGTAAAGCACACGGGCTGGTCGATAGTTGAATTACGTCGTCTCTAAGCATTTCTTCGACTTGTTTGCTGATGATCTCTCTCTCCTTCGGTGACACTCGGTAGGGATGCTGGAAAATAGGCCTCACAGCTTCGTCGACAATGATACAGTGTTTGGCGATGGATGTTCTCTGGACTTTCGATGTCGTTGAGAAACACGAGGCGAATTATCGTATAAGGTTCTCTACTTGCTGCTTCTTACTTGGTGATAGTGCTGCTTCGATGTTGACGGATGCGAATATAGAGTCTGCGTTGTCAGAAGCCAGTAGTGCAGCATCGGAAGGGCTCAAATCCGTAATCTGTTCATAATCGTTAGGGCGGGCAATGGCGGTTCCCTTCGCAACATGCTGGAATTCATTTACAAAACTTGTAAGGAAGATATTCAAACACCCGTCGCGCAGCCTAACAAGACCCCTTGCCATACAAATCCCTTTTTCGAGTAAGAGCCCAGCGTTACTGTCTGCTATTCCTTCATAGTCGCTGAATACGGTGCTTCTTACGGCGACTGCTATGCTGGATCTTGGGGGTATCGTGACGTCATCGTTTATAGTCTGAAGCGCATCAAATTGTTCTTCACACTCGAACGTCTTTATGGCGTGCTTCGTTGAGAACGACACACAGGATTCCTGCAAGTTGATTACTGCACCGTTCGCCTGCAAAAAGTCCATTCCAATAATTAGATCCCTTGGGCATTCTGACAGGACAATGAAACTGGCGAGGTATGTAAAGCAGCGTATTCCAATTCTAGAAGTGCACCTACCCACTGCGTTGATGAGCTGTCCTCCGGCGGTTCGAATTTGCGGTCCTCTCCAAGGAGTCAGCACTTGTTTCAGTCTTCTCGTAAGTACTTTACTCATAACGGAATGTTCTGCGCCTGTGTCTAATAAAGCAGTAATTTCGCAGCCGTCTATAAACACACATAAATCGGAAGCAACGTTACTCTTTCCGCAACTGCTCTCGCGTCCGTCCCTATATTTCAGAATCAGCGCTGGAGGCTCTGTTCTTGCGTCGACAGCGGCCTCACCTCTACAGGTCGCCGGCATTAGTTTTCCCGACGTGGGCTTTGGGAGCGTCGCCTTGGGGAGCTTGAGGATGGACGCGGGCTCGGTGATCGATACCTCAGCGGCACTGTTGACCGAGGTTGATGTTGCTGTGAAGTCTGCGAGCTTTGACGCGTTGGCAAATAATCTTGGATTTCAAAAGGGCGTTCACCGTTTCCTGGGCAAGGAGAGTTTACGGAAAACCCCCGAAGTCCCGCTCTGCGGTATTCGCACATCCTGTAGAGATGACCAGCTTCGCCACAGTGGTAGCACAGTGGGATTCTATCAGGAGTGCGCCATATGTCAGCCTTCCGGAATCTCGTCTCAGGCGGAGACGGCAAGAACCGAGGTTCGGGTACATGCGTAGTTGCCGTGACGAAAGTACGTCACGGGGATCCTCTGAGTACCTCGGCGTACGATACCGTCGGGCGTACCGGTGACGCTTGTGGCTATGCATGCGGGTGCTGTTCGCGGACTGCTTCTCTCACTTCGCGAATCACTTCTACCAACGAAGAGACTGCTGTGGGTCCGTTGTTCAGCTGTTGCCTCTGCAGCTCTTCTCGAACCACAGATCTTACGAATTTTCGTAAGACCTCGATGCTGTTCCCGAACATTGCCGACATCGCATCCATAGAGGCGACGTTCATATCGCGGTTGTAGAGTCTCGCTCGCTGTTAAAGTGTCCTTTCCATAGTTGCCGCCTCGGAGCGGAATTCGGCCACGGTTCGTGGAGGGCTGCGAACCAAACCGGCAAAAAGCTCCTGCTTCACACTGCTCATCAGGTGCCGCAGCTTCTTGTCCTCGCTCATGCTCGAATCGGCCCGGAGGAATGAGCGGGACATATCTTGGAGATACATTGCCACGCTTTCGTTGTTTCGTTGGCTTCTTGCTTGCAAAGCGGCTTCAGCTCTTTCCCGGCGGTCTGTGCTCGGATGTGGCCAACAGCTCCCGTCGGAAGTCATCTCACGACTGGAGGACAGCTTCATGGGTTTCAAACCATGTTCGCGCACAGTCTTGCAACGCGAAGTAAACGTTGCGGAGCTTCCGGTTTTCTTCCCATCCATTGTAGTCCACGACGCACTCGAAGCCTTCCAACCAGTTTTCGGCGTCTTCGAAGGTGTTGCCGTGAAAGGGCTCGGGCGTCCGCGGCTGATCAACGACGATGAGGGTTGAGGCTGTCTGGGATGTCATTTCAGTATTGTCTGCTGCTGCTACTATACTTCGCTCCGGCAAAAGAGGAAACTCAGGCGGCTCACCACGTAGGCGACGGCTCGTGCGCTGGTGGACAGGCGTGAGCTCGTTGGGTCTCAAACGGCGTGGCTCCGGGCTGCTTCCTCTAACTCGAATTGGGCTGGAAATCATTACCACGTACCTCCACTAGAATTGTACCAAACAGTCAAGGGAGTTCAGACACAACTATTTATTGTGGGCTAATTTGTACCTTGGGGGTAAATAAACAAAGACTGCCGCGTTCTAAACAAGAGAACATGAATGCCTTTTTCTTCTCTCTCGAGCGTCGCTTCACCTCTTCTTGTACGCGCCGACAACGGCCACCTACGATGCGAGTGCATGCGGCGAAAACACGTGCCATTATTTCGTCGTCTTTTTCTCCAATACACCGTTGTCCTCTTGGGGGCGCACGAACCTGCGCCGGACGGAAAAACATTAATGGGATAAGGACCTGCGAGGTTGCCAGCCCGGGCTCAGGCCACCCGGGCATTATGTGCGATGAGGCATAGCCTTTCCACCGCTGCCCCATTCCGCTGTATAGCCCATAGTTGGTCGTGTAGTTCCGAGCTAGTCAGAGCGCTTAGCCATCGCTCCTCGAGAAGGTCCGGTTTTATGTTGTCCTCTACGTATAATGATCTGATCTCTGTGCATTTTCATAAGATGTGTGCATTTCTGCGTGTTCGTGCTTGCAGAGCATGCAGCTCGCGTCTGGGTATTGTGTTGAATTTACTCTGTTTAAGCGTACTGGGTTTCGGAACGTTCTGGTTTGCAACCTTCTCCAATCTGTTTCTTGAAACCTGTCGAGTTGTTTGTGGGGTTCTGGGTATGCTTATCTTTGTTTCGTGTAATGTGTCAGTATGTCGTGGTACGTGACCAGCCTGTCCTTGTCGTCTTTTATCGGTTCTTCGTCGTCGTCGCCTCCTCCGTGTTCTCCATCGCCTCCGCCGCAGTCCTTCCGCCTTCCCCGGGAGTTGCGGGGTGTTGGGCCGTCACTGTCCGGGCCGCGGTGGGTTAGTTTTCGCGCGGCTCGGTGGGCCTTCTCGTTGAGGTTGGGAGGGGCATTCGTAGTTACTTCTCCCACATGTGCCGGGATCCATTTGAGGTATTTGGGTGCAATTTTGCCGTTGTTAAAGTCTTCTGGTATGCGGTTCATTATTTTAGCCGCCTCGGTGGAGACCCATCCCTTTGTGAACTTTTTAATAGCCATCTTGGAGTCGCTGATTATTGTTCTGTATTGCTGCCGACCGTTGATTACAGCCAATACGATTGCCGTTTCTTCTGCTGCCTCCGACGATATGGTCCTTACGGAGCCCGCAGTCACGGTCTTTCCTTTCGTGCATACGACCGCCATTGCGAAGAGGGAGTCACCTCTGTCAGCACCATTGTCGTCCCGGTTTGGGGGGTACCGTGCGGCGTCTACGAAGAGCACCCCCTCACGCGCGCCGTGGTTTTTGAGAATCGTTTTCGTGCGGCATTTTCTTCTCTCGACATTGTGCACGGGGTGCATGTTCTTCGGTATATTTTCCGTGTTTATTGTGGCTCGGACGTCTGGATGAATCTGCGTCTTGGGCCCGTTCATTCCGTGATAGTTTATGCCGATCTATTCCCATGATTTTTCTGCCCGCCTTGGTTCCGGAGAGTCTTTCGAGTTGAGCTATCCTCTGTGCTTCAGCGATTTCCTCCAGCGTGTTATGTACCCCGAGTTGCAGTAACTTTTCATTTCTTGTGTATTGGGGGAGACCCAGTGCTGTTTCGTACGCTTTTTTAATGAGCGCTTCTATCTTTTCTTTCGCAACCTTCCAGTGGACGAACGCCGCCACGTACGCGATGTGGCTGATCGCGAAGGCCTGAACGAGCCGTACGACGTTTCTTTCTTTAATTCCCCTCCTGTTGTTGGAGACTCTCTGTATTAGCCGAATGGCCGCCGTGACTTTCTTTTCCAGGCGTGTTATAGTTTCCGTGTTTGTTCCCCTGGCTTCGATCCAGAGACCCAGGACTCTAATCTATTGGACCATGGGTATCTCCGTGCCTTTTCGCATGGTTAATCTGATTCCCCTTTTGTGTAGTTCCGCTACGTCTCTGGACGGTTTGCCGAGCCTCCTGGGGCGGTAGAGCAGCATTTCCAATTTCTCCGGCGATTGCCTCCACCGCCCCTTGAAGTCTGTTGTCCACATCGCCCTCGCTTGCATCCTTCGTGGTCCAAATCGTAATGTCGTCGGCATAAACGGTGGGATTAATGCCTTCTATTCACTCCGGTTTTTCCGATAGTCCGATCATGACGAGGTTGAAGAGCATCGGTGACACGACCGACCCTTGCGGTGTGCCAGCGCTGCCCATGTCCACCTGGATACTCTCGTCCTCGTCCAGTCTGATTATGGCTGTTCTTTTCGTAACGAAATTTCGGGTATAATTATACATTTGTTTGCCCAGGCCGAGTTGCGCGATTCTGTCGAGGATGGCCGTCAGCCCTGTCAAAGGCCTTCTTTAGATCAAGTCCAAGTATTGCCCTCAAGCCCCGCCCCGTGGTGTCTATGGCATGCTCCTTTATTTGTATCATGGTGTCTTGGGTAGAGATATTTGATAAGTAAATAACTAAGACTAAATATTTAATTAGGTTGTATACAAAAAATTATCTGAATATTTCCAAGCGATAGCAAACAACATTAACTTGGTTCTGTCCAGCTACGTGGTATCTGCATAACTTTAAGGAATGGCTCGAGTTGCGTGGAAGCTATATCTACAGTTGCGTGGAACCCATCTACACATTAATATTTATATACACACATGTACATATCATTCTCAGTTTCTCTAGTTTCTTTCTCAGCGATTTCAGGCTGCGTCCATTTTTTACGGCTTCTTTAGTCTTTCTCATGTTATAGTTTCGAATATCCCTTATTTTCGCCTTGTCAAAACTGGTTAACAAGGCGAAAATAGGGATATTCGAAGCTATCACGTGAGAAAGACTGAAGAAGTCGTAAAAATGGACGCAGCCTGAAGTCAGTGAGATAGAAACTTGACATAGGACAAACCAAGATGTGTGCACTGAAAGTTAAGTGGGTAATACCATGAGCAATCTCGAAGATATAGTAAAAGCAGCGGAAGAATTCTATACTGGCCTGTACAGTACCCAGAGGAGTCAGGATACCTCAATTAGAGAGTATTGAGCACGGTAAAGGAACTCCTCCTATAGCTAGCGATGAGGCCAGAAGGGCCTTTCAAGACATGAAACGAGGAAGAGCAGCAGGAGAAGATGGAATAACAGTCCATTTATTCAAAGATGGAGGATACATAGTTCTTGAAAAGCTGGCGGCTCTTTATACGAAGTGTCTATCGACTGCAATGGTCCCTGAAAACAGGAAGAATGCAAGCATTGTACTAATCCGCAAAAAGGAGACGTTAACGAGTTGAAAAATCATAGGCCCCATTAGCTTAGTCCCAGTATTATATAAAATACTTACCAAAATAATCTCCAATAGAATAAGGGCAACACTGGACTTAGTCAACCAAGGGAACAGGCTGGCTTCAGGAAGAGATACTCTACAATGGGTCACATCCACGTCACCAATCAGGTTATCGAGAAATCCGCAGAGTACAATAAGCTTCTCTATAAGGCTTTCATAGATTACGAAAAGTCATGTGATTCAGTAGAGATACCAGCAGTCATAGAGGCATTACATAATTAAGGAGTACAGAACGCTTACGTAAATACCTTGGAAAATATCCACAGAGGTTCTACAGCTACTTTAATTCGACACAAGAAAAGCAAGAAGGTACCCATAAAGTAAGGGGTCAGACAGGGAGACACAACCTCTCCAATGCTATTCACTGCGTGCTTAGAAGTATTCAAGCTATTAAACTGGCAGGCTTAGGAGTAAGGATCGACAGCGAATATCTAAGCAACCTTCGGTTTGCCGATGACATTTTTCTATTCAACAACAATGCAGACGAGTTACAACAAATGATTGACGACCTTGACAGAGAGAGTGTAAGAGTGGGGTTGAAGATTGATATGCAGAAGACAAAGATAATAATAAATAGCCGGGCAAAGGAACAACAGTTCAGGATTGCCAGTCAGCCTCTAGAGTCTGTGAAGAAGTACGTTTACCTAGGTCAATTAATCACAGGGAACTCTGATCATGAGAAGGAAATTCACAGAATAATAAAACTGGGCTGGATCGCATACGGCAGACGTTGCCAGCTCCTGACTGGAAGCTTACCATTATCAGTGAAAGGGAAGGTGCACAATCAGTACATTTTACCGGTGCTGACATGTGGGGCAGAGACTTGGAAACTGACAAAGAAGCTTGAGAACAAGGTAAGGACTGCGCAAAGAGCGATGGAACGAAGCTTGCTAGGCATAACGTTAAGAGACAGAAAGAGAGCGGTCTGGATCAGAGAGCAAATGGGTATAGACGATATTCTAATTGACACCAAGAGGAAAAAATGGAGTTGGGCAGGTCATGTAATGTGCCGGTTAGATAACCGTCGGACCATTAGTGTTACAGAATGGGTACCAAGAGAAGGAAAACGCAATTGAGGACGACAAAAGACAAGGAGGAGCGATGAAATTAGGAAATTCGCGGGCGCTAGCTGGAATCGGTTGGCGCAGGACAGGGGAAATTGGAGATCGCAGCGAGAGGTCTTCGTCCTGCAGTGGACATTGAACAGGCTGATTGTGATGCTGATGATGACGAAAGATTTACTCAAGTTACGTGGTACACCCCATATATACATTAATATTTATATACAGACGTTCACATATCTATCTATCTATCTATCTATCTATCTATCTATCTATCTATCTATCTATCTATCTATCTATCTATCTATCTATCTATCTATCTATCTATCTATCTATCTATCTATCTATCTATCTATCTATCTATCTATCTATCTATCTATCTATCTATCTATCTATCTATCTATCTATCTATCTGTCTGTCTGTCTGTCTGTCTGTCTGTCTGTCTGTCTGTCTGTCTGTCTGTCTGTCTGTCTGTCTGTCTGTCTGTCTGTCCATCTATCTATCTATCTATCTATCTATCTATCTATCTATCTATCTATCTATCTATCTATCTATCTATCTATCTATCTATCTATCTATCTATCTATCTATCTATCTATCTATCTATCTATCTATCTATCTATCTATCTATCTATCTATCTTACTCTGTCTGTCTGTCTGTCTGTCTGTCTGTCTGTCTGTCTGTCTGTCTGTCTGTCTGTCTATCTATCTATCTATCTATCTTACTCTGTCTGTCTGTCTGTCTGTCTGTCTGTCTATCTATCTATCTATCTATCTATCTATCTATCTATCTATCTATCTATCTATCTATCTATCTATCTATCTATCTATCTATATATCTATCTATCTATCTATCTATCTATCTATCTATCTATCTATCTATCTATCTATCTATCTATCTGTCTGTCTGTCTGTCTGTCTGTCTGTCTGTCTGTCTGTCTGTCTGTCTGTCTGTCTGTCTGTCTATCTATCTATCTATCTATCTATCTATCTATCTATCTATCTATCTATCTATCTATCTATCTATCTATCTATCTGTCTGTCTGTCTGTCTGTCTGTCTGTCTGTCTGTCTGTCTGTCTGTCTGTCTGTCTGTCTATCTATCTATCTATCTATCTTACTCTGTCTGTCTGTCTGTCTGTCTGTCTGTCTGTCTGTCTGTCTGTCTATCTATCTATCTATCTATCTATCTATCTATCTATCTATCTATCTATCTATCTATCTATCTATCTATCTATCTATCTATCTATCTATCTATCTATCTATCTATCTTTTCTTGCAACTTACAATGCAGGACGCGTGTCGAGGGAGTTCCTGAACAACACTCTGCAGTGAGGTGTACGATCTGGGAAATCAAAGATGTGCGACGTAACGCCCATTTCTCTCGTATTTAGCGCTAAATCACCACAGACATTTTTTGCTCAGTCGTGTTTTCAGACGTGAGGTGCTTACGCTCGGGCATAATATCGCCGATAGTAGATAGTGCCAATTGTACACCCAGAGCGACCGAAAAGCGGCAAGTTGGAACAGGCGGTGCTGACAGAAACACCCTAGCGTTCCTGTATACAACTCCCGAAGGAACCTTAAAGCGCCTGAGAATGTGGCGGCATCTCATATAGCTTATAGTAACCAACACCGTCGCCTATAGGGTGGTTGTAGTAGTAGTAGTAGTAGTAGTAGTAGTAGTAGTAGTAGTAGTAGTAGTAGTTGTTGTTTTTGCTGTTGTCGTTGATGATATGAGCATTACCTTTGAAACGGGGTGGCGGCACACGCCACCAACCATGCCACCAAGCTTTCCGAGTTCATGGTGGCTAAGGCCATGGACCCAGGACCTTTGCTCTGGAAATGTTTGACTATCCAGTTGGCTGAGCACTAAGCGGCTGACATTAGACAATGAAGTGAGTGTAGTTGCAAAGAAGTGCCGGATTGTTTCTTCCCAGTTGCAGTGGTGGCATAGGGAGGAGTCAGCCATTCCGATGAGGAAGAAGTGCAAATTTGTGAAGGCTACATCCCCGCTCAAACGTCCTTCCTAAAATCAATTGGCCTGAGAAAACGCTTACGGACACCCTTGTGTCTCTATAATTTGCTCATGAATACTTTCTTTTTTCCCTCTTCTACTTTATTCCACTTCATTCATCCTCTTCCACTCCTTCGTGCAGGGTAGCAAACCACACGTCCGTCTTCTTAACCTCCCTGCCTTTTCTTGCTCTTTTTCTCATGCCTTTAAGCTATATGTGGTGCGGCCGGGAGAGCGGCGCTACCGCGTGTAGGTAATGGTAACGAAATCGCGTGTTAACATCGGAAAAACGCGAGGAGGGTGACATACAGCGCTTACATGTTTAAAAGGTGGTTATTATCTCAATAAGAAAATAGTTATGCAGATTCCAGATACAGTGGGAATCAACGTTACGCGAAGCATTCTGGAAGTAGTTGGCTGTTCAGCACTGTTCGGCAAAGCGTTACCAGATGGACGAAAATATTTGTGCAAGTCGAGCAATTGTTTGTGTGTCGCTCGTGTGCGTCAACGACAGCAGCAGGGATCCGACGATAGTATGACGGAAACGGTGATAGCATACCACGACTAATTTATTCATTTATACCAATCTGGGGTGAAATTCCCTGGGCGAAATCTTTTCTTCGGTTTCTTTCAAACTAATAAACACAAGTGACTTGCATTATAGTTTACAGTGGACTGTACTATGCGGTAAGGAAACGTACTTCGTACTAGATTATTCTACATAACATTGGCGATATAGAACCTTTGCCCAAGCCGGAAAAACATGATGGTTCTCAGTAACGCCTTGAACTTCAGGAAAACAGACAAGGAACGTATTGTAACCGTATCAGCGGTTTGACGGGACAGGACAGATTCTCTGTCAGACGTATTGGATAGACGTACTGTCACCCCCCCCCCCTCCACACACACACATGCGTGTCTGTTGAAAGGTTGACAGAAGCAACTAAAGTGAGAAAATAGTAAAGATACAATGTTAGCGTTCCTCGTTAACTGGAGAGGTTTGCCTGGCGACAGACTTGACATGCTACTCCAGGTGTAATGGAGGATGGGGCATGAAAGCAAGAGATAGATAGATAGATAGATAGATAGATAGATAGATAGATAGATAGATAGATAGATAGATAGATAGATAGGTAGATAGATAGATAGATAGATAGATAGATAGATAGATAGATAGATAGATAGATAGATAGATAGATAGATAGATAGATAGAGTGTGAGAGAGAGAGATAGGGAGAAAAGAAAGGACACACAGTCACACATGCGCAACTCCCTACCACACGAACTAGGGAACACATCCAACGGGGAGCACCATGAACTGAAAGAAGTGGTAGTTGAGGCTATGAAAACACCAATTAATTGTTAATAGTGTGAACACCAACCGTTGTTAATGCGCAAGGATATATATATATTTTTTTGACGAGTACCCCAGCAAACTTTGTCACGCGAGAAGTGTAGTGCCTTGTATCGGCACAAAAAAGCGCAATTTGCAAAGTTGACGTTTAACCGTTATAATTGTGTAAATTTAGATGATCGGTAGCTTTATAAGGGACAAGGAACAATTGAAACAAAAGAAACGTCTAAATTGATGAGAGAAAACAGTTCTTGTCAGGCCGCCTCGAAGGCTTACTTTTCCGCATTACAAGTGTGTGTGCAAAAAAACCTGCTGTGGGGCTGGCGAGATTAAAATAAGGATAACTGATTGGTTCTTGCAAAATAATAATAATAATAATAATAATAATAATAATAATAATAATAATAATAATAATAATAATAATAATAATAATAATAATACACGATTGGCGGCGCTAAAACAAAATGGTGACGTCTTCGTCGCCGCAACAAGGTGGTAACAAAAAGGGAACAAGAGAAAATAAAATAAAATAAAGGGAAAAAGCAGCTGTGGTGAAAGCGGTTGTGACGGCATTCCGGCTCAGGTGACACTTTCACTTCGGAGGGGCCACGCAACCTTCCTGCCAACTCATCAACACACCTTTCAGTACACGCATTTCATTTCTTGTAGCAATTGCTACTTTTGGGTGGATGTGTCATTTTCCCTTCATTAATTACTTCCCTCCACCTTGCGGCTTTCCGCAGAACTATTGCGCGAAACTGCTGCCTTTGATTCGAGTTGTCGATAAATTCGACTTCACCCTGCCATCTGCTAGCCGCCTGGTTCGCTCATATGGTAGAGGGGCTGCCCCGGAATGGCGATGGTCCCGGGTTCGAGTCCCGGACCATAATGAATTTTTCTTCAACTACGAGGCATTTCTTTCGATAAAACCGTATGGGTTTCCTTTGTCGCAAATGCTACGTTTGGGTGGATGCCTCATTTTCCCTTCATTAAGCGAAAAGCAAGCAAGCGATATAGCAAACGAGCCAAAGAGTGCTTGCGCATTAATAGAAAATTCTTGTAGCATTTTTTTCCAATATGCATCGATCCATAAACCGAATAAATTATTTATTATAGTCCTCTGGCAGCTAAACTGTGCACCCGGCCGGACGAAAAAAAATATAAAAAAATAAAAGCGCACCTAAAAAACCATAAAATGTAGGCCATAAATTTTCCACAGAAAAAAGGCAATGTGTTATCGTTTTGTTCGCAGCTGTGCATGTGTATAATGTACATGAAACATAGTTAAAGACTGTAGTATATAGAAGCAACGAAAGGCTCGACAAATAGGTACACGTGCTCGCTGTCGCAGTCAACGTCAGCGACCTTTTGAGACGGCGGCCTGTCCCTCTTTTTCCGCCCCTTGTTTCTTTTTATTCCTGCCCGTTTCAAAGTAGCACCAGCTGCGACTGCGGCACCGGCTGCAGCCGAAGCTCGAAGCCGCCGCGTAGACCACGTGACGCGGCAGGGACGTGCCAGACGCGAGGCCCTTTAGCGTCGCTGAACGGTTGGAGGGCGCTGGGAAACGAACAGCGAGGCCTTCCCGCGTCGGCGGCTTTGGTCGCGTTAGCGGCGGCCACGTTGTAGTAAGTACAGAACCCGGTCTTTCCATCTCTCGCTCCTTTTTTGCTCGCTGCTAATGGCTCTGCCGGTGCTTTCTAACACATTTGGCGGCTGCGGTGTTTATGAAATCGCGACAGCTTTGGCTTGACGTTGTGGCAGCCCTGTAGCCCATGCTCGCCGAGACAGGCGGAAGAAGCATGCGTGCGTCTGCCGAGCGCCGTTCGGAATCCTGCTGGATGCGACGACTTGCCATTCAAGCGCCCAGATTATGGGGCGATCAATTAGTATTTCGTGACGCGATGAATTGGGTAAGCCAGCGTTACAGTGTTGGGAAAACGCTGCACAGTCACATGATACAGAGCAGTATACGCCGTGAAATAATCTGCAGTGGGAAAAAGTGAATAGGGGTGCAAATCGATATATAATTCACATCTTTACGCCCTTTTTTTGCTCTGAGAGTGCGAGCTGTAGAATGATTAACACCTTTATTCGCTTTTAAAGGTGTACATTATGTTAGTTACAGTGTAGTTGGCGGAGGTAGTTAAAGGGGCCGACTTTAACGCTGTGGCTTAATATTACAGATCTGCCGATTAACTGCAAAGGAAGCTAGTTCTTGTGGGTGCCGGGACGCTTGGCTTGCTTTTTGTTTTTATTTTAGTTTTCTGTGTGTTTTATGGCAAGAGAAGCTCGGACCCTTATGGATCTCGCTATTATCGGCGGGATTAGATAGTTTCATTTTTGCTTGGTACGTGATACATTACAGCCATGCGTTACATAGTGGGTCCTCTGACATGCACGTCGTACACCGCGAATTACAGTGGCGGTTACTACCAGTAACCGTAATAGGAACGCTAACCATGATTAGGTAGCAACATGGCAGGGCACCCGTGCATCCTATAGACCGCCCGCTTCGATCCGAATTCGCGCTTGTTGCTGGCTCTCCGCCTGACAGCAAGTAATTATTGGCAAGTTCGTCATCGCTAAGTCTCATCTCATACTGAGGACAGCGCATTAGGTATGTTTTGCCGTTATTATTGGGATGAGCCGTTTGTTTTGACGCTGCTCGGACTACAGAGGTGGTGCCGGGCCGTTAAAGTGGTTTGATTTCTAGTAGGCAGAAGGCACCACAGCATCAACTTTGGCAATGCATTGAAGATGCGGAACGCTATAAAGACGGGATTGTTCACTGGCTAATTAATTTGCTACCTTGCTCTTGCATGGTACATGACGATAGCGAGCAGACGCCAAGTAGACGCCGAGCCGACGCTGCGGCGAAGGTGATTTACAAAGGCGTTCGTCCTTACCGCTTGCTAAATCGAGGTGGCAAGGTTACAGAAGGCAAAGCGTACAGGTGAAGCGAAGCACGACTGCCGCACGCATATAAACGCAGCTTATCGTTACGGCTTTAAATAAGTTTTTTACGTCAATCCACCAACCACGGAGCATGTACCGACAGTTTGGCAAGCAGACCTGCGCAGACGACGCGGCGCGGGGGAACACATATCGAGGCGCACTCGGCCTTTTTTTTCGTTAAGAATTGGCGTAGCTTCCACAGTGCTGCAAGGAACTACTGAGATAGGTTACAGCATGGTACGTGATGACGGTGACGAGCAAACGCCAAATAGACGCTGAGCAGACGATGTGGTGAGCGTGAACAATAATAAGGGCGAAAAAAACAACAACATGATACTAGGGCGCTAAAAAGAAACACTCACGGTAGAAACACACGGATACACCGAGCTCCAAATATACCCACTCATTTAATTAAAAGAAAAGATGGGGCATGGTGCAATTGCTGCGCGCGTGCAACAAGAGATGTATGAGGGGACATTCAAGTATTATCTCCCCCGTTACTTAAAAAAGTGCATCTCAGTGTAGCATAAAACGTGACGGAGGTATCGCTCAACGAGCACTCTAGAGTGTAGCCGAAGCCCTTCATTTACGTGACGCTCTTGAAGTTTCCAGCATACCACGCGGAAGTGACAAGCTGTCTGCGTCGGTGTTGACTTTCGCTGATCGCGAGCTCCGTGTGGCTCGTGACCATCGCAGACCGCGTAATGACCAGGCGGTTGCCGAAGCAGGCAACGGGTAGGGTTAGTTCCTTCAAATCACTTTTGGGACCGCTGTTCCCGCGGAGAGCGGGCGCGTAAGCGCGCGGAGCTTTTTCGTATTTTGATGGTTGAGCGCAGGATGAGCACAATAAATAAATAACTAATAATAATTACGCTGTTACATAGCACACTGAAATCGACTGAATTGTATGTTTTGGGACACAACAGCTTTCCCACGAGAAGCCGCACCTTTAAATGAAAAGTACAAGAAATGCTTAATTATTCTTCTCCATATGCAGTTAGCTAGATAATTCGAAAACGGAAATTGCCCTGGTAGCGGAAGAGGGCTGGTGGCCAGACGCCGTAGGTATCATAACATTATACAATTTTTTTGTTACAGCTTGGCTCACGTTAGTAGGGTATGTGTATGTCGCCCTTTGGCCATCCCGGGCCCTTGCGCCGCTCAAAACCAGGCATCATTGCAGCCGTCTGCACTACCCGTGCAGATGGGCCGATTGTTGATTTTACTCTCAGCGAAATTAGGCAGTGAAACAACGAAATGTACCGAGATATCCTCACTGCAACAAAGGACTTCCAGCGCACAATTTATTTTTATTACAGCGAAACGTTTTATGCTCTATTTCCATGATTTTCGCGCGTCTAGTTAATTTCTCGCCGTCTAAAGTAGGTCGTTGACAGATATGGAGAGATGGGGGGATGGGGGGGGGGGGGGGAGAGGGCTGTACCTAGCTATAGACTTTTGCGCAATACCGACAGCCCTGTGCGTTCATTGGGTTACCGCTAGCACCGTGAACCTAGAGACGCGGGCGAGCATGGGTAGCGATTAGAAAGCTTGTGGGCCGCAGGTGCTTTGCTACGGGTCTGAGAGTTTGATACGAGTGCTGTTCTGACGTACACATAGCGTTTGCGCTGTATGAACACGACCATGCGTGCGCAAGCTTGCATACCCGTATGGAAATAGGCGAAATATCTTCACATGCTCCGGCCCTTGCATCAAAAAGGCGTCGAGGGCTATACTACACTGTAGAATAATTTACACTAAGCGGAAGCAGCCACGAGGATAAGTAACGCAGGTAGCTCCGCAGCTTTGGTCGATTCTTAAGAAATTCCACATTCCATCAGAGCAATCAACACATAAAAGATGGAAGAAAGGCAAGAAACGCGACTTATTGCGATATTTTGTCTATAGCCCATTAGGGTGGCAATCCTGCCCGATCATCTAGCATTTAAGGCTGAAATGGCCCCACAAACACTTACAGTGTTCTGCCACCACGATTGGGTCAGCTTCTCTCTTTCAATGTCACTGGCGTGCCCATGCGCTCTCCGCATTTTTCTCTCGGACACCAAGAGGGCATTTTTCACTAACCACGCCTTTTTTTTCCCTTCGGCATGACCAGAATAAACAGTTGTGCTCATTATATACTATTTGAGGAAAACAAACAAACAAACAAACACACAAACAAACAAACAAACAAACAAACAAACAAACAAACAAACAAACAAACAAACAAACAAACAAACAAACAAACAAACAAACAAACAAACAAACGAACAAACAAACAAACAAACAAACCTGACACTGGGCGTGTGTCTCCTCCGAGAAAGCACCACATTTAAATCCCCACAATTAAAGGCGGAATAGTAGCAGCCGCGGTTGCCCGGCACATCATCGTTAGCTGAAGAAACGTGACCGCCTTCACCTGCACGGTTTTAGGCGAGTGACGCAGCTCGTTGCCGCGGTACTGTAGCTTATGAATATGTAAAAAGAGATAACGGACCATACGTGCGCTGCACAAGTTATACCTTCGGTATACTATGTGACTCACGAATAAAAGCGGCTGCATTTGACTGTTATCAGTATGAAATACGGGTGAATGCCGGCACGCACATGGTGTGGCTTAGTTCACAGGTGAAGTTCGGTGTATTGAACTCACTATTGAATGTTGCGCTCCTATTTAAACCTTATGGCTGGAAACGGTTCCAAGAAAGAGAGGGGGAAGAGTTTGATGATAGGAAATGCAGAGAGGCTGGCCTGAGGTACATTCCTGTAGCCAGTTACTCTCCGCTGGGAAAAACGGAAGAGGAAAAGAAATAGGAGTATGATGGGTAATGATGAAGACAGAACGAGAATGCAAAACATACAACGAACAATAAGGTCTACTCAAAGCCTGAAGTTCAGACCCGTACTTTCTTTAGAAAGTTAAATAGGGCCTGGGTGGCCTCAGAACTAGATTTAACGTCACACCAACGGCCTAAAATAACGCCATATGACAACGGTGGGACCTCGAGGCTGGCAAGACCATTAGTTAACTTCTGTCGCTTTTCCACGTACTGAGGGCAGTCACACAGCACATGTCCTATAATCTCGTACATATGGCTCAGCTCACAGTCTGGAGACTCAGTGCGTTGCATTAGGTGCACTTAGTCATACGTAAATAAACATTCCATTCTAAGTTTGTTCCGATGCCTGGCACAGCTGCGCTGAATTTTTGGTGCTGACCTAAATTTCATGTTAGGGTCGAATCTCCGGAATCGTCTGTGGACATATTACGGATGATCTCTGTGCTTTTTTGTCGCTTTTCAGATGATACTTGAGAGAAGGCAGTCGATGTTCGCTCTTGAAAAAGGAATTGCAAGAAGTGGCTCCGATTCTTCGAGTGCCTCTTTCGCTTTGGTTTCGGCCAGTTCGTGGCCATGGGCCCCACAGTAACTGGGAATCCGTTGACATGTAACGTGCTGGCCGTTCTCTTTCCCTAGAGTATATAGCTTGGCAGTTAGAGCCAGCACTCTGTAGGAGCTTTCTTTCATTTCGCATTGCTGAAGAAGGTCCATACTTGAGGAGGCTGTCGCGAAACACAGAGAACTGCCTCTCTGGTGGCCACTAGTTCTGTGGATGTTGTTGTCGTCCTGCTACGCAGACGGAATTGTAGAATGACTAGATGGGCAGGCCGAAATTTTCGATGTGCAGGAAATGTTCCGAAGACAAAGCACTGGCACCACGGCATGCAGCTGTGGGTCGGCATGTCGAATTTCAGTGAAAAAGCACTGCCGAAGCGGCACCATACGCACAAGCACGTGGTATGGTAGGTAACCTCCTATTAGAGCTTGTAGAGCTTGCCGTTGTCTATCTTTCACAATGGCGATTGAAAACCAAAGTTGCCATAGTGCGGCAAACGGTTGTAGGGTTTGCGTAAGTCACATACCCGAAGGCTGTGTCATTCGCGGTTACATGGGTAACATAGGTCACGTGGTGGTGTTTTGATGCCTTGTCATCTTGCCGAACGGGCACCTTACGGCTATGGTGCGAAACGTCTTGGAGAAGACTTGCTATCACTTTATCTCCCCCTGCCCTCTCTCCCCAGCGTAGGGTAGCAAACCGGATCTTCCCATCTGGTTAACCTCCCTGCCTTTCCCTTTCCCTCTGTCTCTTTTTCTCTCTCTCTCTCTTGGAGAAGATGAACGGTTTTGCAGCATTTATTTACCCGCTTCACGATTGATTCCATTCACATAGATTTCAACACGTGCGTTGGATCTGCATCATGTCTTTCCAGCCCTTCCCACTGCCAAGGAAGTACAGCGACAATGATGCTTGCGACATATGCCACGAGATCTGGATGAAATGTTCTTAAAAGATAAGGAAAAATATCGTTTACAGCGCACTTGATAGTGTCGGATCAGAGTGAGATTTCTTGCTGAAACGTGAACATGTGGCAGAGACTCGTCGCATATGAGATAACGCAAGTATACAGGGACATAATAACGGATTTTATTTGGGATACTCTCTGCACTCGGTAGAGCGATTCCGCTATTGAAATGTGGGCAGGGAGACGCCATGTGCTCGACAAATTACATTGATAAAATTAATCGTGAGGAATGTAATGAATAATATTTTAATTAACGAGAAGAAACGGGTTGACCGAGGGGCCCGCTGTGGGATCGTTCCCCACCTGCGGCAAGTTGTTTTTTCGTCCGCTTTCATTTCCATGAATTTATCGTTTCTTAATTTAATTTATTAGGCATAAGTAATTTCCTCTATGTTGTCCTTGGTGTCAGTGTTTGTTGGCTCCTTATCATATTTTAATTAGTGTGTTTGGAGCACGCATATTTCGTGCAACACGCATAATGTGATTTATTGAATAATTTTTCAGGTTTACCGTCCTGAAACAATACGTTGGCTATAAGAGAGCGTTGGGTAGTACTCAAAATTATTTTTCACCGCATATAGGGCTCTTTAGCGTGCATCAAAAGCACGGCCCACGAGCTGTTCTGGCATTCCGTCGCCACTGGAAAGCTACAGCAGACGCCAAAGAATCGAGCCCGCCACCTTGTGCTCGGGAGGAGAACGCCATTTTAGCCGAGCCACCACGGTGGTTAGGCAGGAAAATTTTAGGCGGTTTTTCAGGCCCACTCCATTGTAGCCAACTTATACAGCGCGTTGTGCGCAAGATCTGTACATGCATATATATATATATATATATATATATATATATATATATATATATATATATATATATATATATATATATATATATATATAAGTGCAGTTGCCGACATAATTGAAGAAATAATCTTCATGAGCCTATTTTTTTGTCCACTGCCAGGACGAAGGCCTCCCCCTGCAGTCTTCAGTTATCCCTGTCCTGCGCAATATGATTACAGCTTGTGCCTGCGAATTTCCTAATTTCATCACCACACCTTGTTTTCTGCCGTCGCCGACTGCGCTTGCCTTCTCATGGCACCCACTCTGTAACTCTATTGCTCCACCGGTCATCCATCCTGCGCATTACATGGCCCGCCCACCTACAATTTTTTTTCTCTTAATGTCAATTGGAATATCGGCTATCCCCATTTGCTCTCTGATCCACATCTCTCTCTTGCTGACTCTTGGCGTTACGCCTAACATTGTGCGTTCCGTCGCTCTTTGCGCGGTCCTCAACTTGTTCTCGAGCTTCTTTGTCAGTCTCCAGCTTTCTGCCCCGTATGTTAACACCGGTAGAATGCATTGGTTGTGCGCCTTTCTTTTCAATGACAATGGTAAGCTTCCAGCAAGAGCTGACAATGCCTGCCGTATGCGATTCAACCCATTTTTATTCTTATATGAATTTCCTTCTCGTGATCAGGGTCCCCTGTGAGTAATTGACCTGGATAAACGTACTCCTTCACGGACTCAAAAGGCTGACTGGAAATCTTGAACTCTTGTTCCCTTGCAAGTCTATTGGATATTATGTTTCTCTTCAGCACATTAATCCTCAACCCCACTCTTACACTTTCTCAGTTAAGGTCCTCAATCATTTGTTATAACTCGTTCCCAGTTTTGGTGAACAGGACAATGTCATCCGCAAACCGAAGGTTGCTGGTATGTTCGCTGTTGATCCTCACTCCTAAGCCTTTCCAGTTTAATTGCTTGAATACTTCTTCTAAGCATGCAATAAATAGCATCGGAGAGATTGTCTCTCCTTGTCTGACCCCTTTCTTAATAGTTAATTTTCTCTTTTACTTGTGGAGAATGAATGTATCTGTGAAATTTTTGTAGATAGTTCCTTGGATATTCACCCATGACTCCCGTACTCTTTGATTGCTCAATGCTTCCATAACAAATGGTATTTATACCTAATCAAACGCGTTTTCATTATCCATAAAAGCCATATAGAAAGGCTGATTGTAGACCGCAGATTTATCAATTACTTGATTGGTGACATGGATGTGAACCATTGTAGAAGGAAGCTATCCTGAAGCCAGTCTGTTTTCTTAGTTGATTGAAATTTGAGTTTGAGTTTGAGCTTGAGTTTATTGAACGGTACAGGGGGGGGGGTTACATATGGGGAAAGGTATACAGAAGCATGTTCCTTAGTGTGAACACTCCAATGGGACCTCTTAATAAAATATGGATAAAGGTAATAGAAAATAGCAGAAGACAAGTGTTCCCTAACGCTATTAGAAATTATCTTGATGAATACTTTATACAATACTGAAAGCAAGCTAATGGGCATATACTTATTCAGTTATTGCGTCTCTTCTTATGGATTAGCATAACCTTGGCATTGTTCCAGGTGTCTCGTACATTTGAAGTCGGCAGGCATTGCGTATAAAGGGCCGCAAGCTTTCCAAGCATAATATCTCCTTCATCTTTAATTAAATCGAATGTTATTCCATCTTATCGTGCCGCTTTTTCCCGGGACGCGTTTTGCAAGGCTCTTCTATCGTCATCGCTAGTTGTAGAAGGAGCCTCTTTATTCTGTTCATCACTACTTCTAATGAAGCTTGCGTGGCTGCTCTTGGTACTATACAGGTCAGTATAGAATTCTTCGGCTGCTTTTACTATATAGTCAAAGCTGCTGATGACGTTACCCTGCTTACCTTTCACTGCGTACATCTTGCCCTGTCCTATGCCAAGTGTTCTCACTGATTTCATACTGCCCCCATTTTTTCTGCTTCCTCAATTCTTCCAACGTTTTAAATTATAATATCGCTGATTTTCTTCTTGTTTATCAGCTTTGACAATGTAGCGGATTGTGTATGATCTCTTGAGTGAGACACTTTTATGCTTGCTCCTTCATTCATTAGGTCCTTTGTTAATTGGGAGAGCTTGCCTACTTGTTGCCTTGGTGCCTATCCTCCCACTTCAACTGCTGCTTCTGAAATCAACTTAGTTAAGGTTTTATTCATTACCTCTATATAATCTTCATCTCTCTGTTCTAAAGCTCCATATTTGTTTGCAAGGACCAGCCTGAATTTCTTTGTTTTGACCTTTAATGCGTTTAGGTTGTCCTGTTTCTTGATCACTAATCTTGCTCTTTCTCTCTTCAAACTGAAAACATTCTAAGAGCTCACTAACCTATGGTTGCTGCCCTTTGCCCCACCAAACACTCCTGCATTCTGCACTATATTGGGAACGACAGAGAGTATGAAATTTATTACGTTTCTTGTTTCTTGATTAGGGGTTCTCCAGGTCCACTTCATGTTATTGAGTTTCTTGTAAAAGTGGTTCCTTATTCGTAGTTTATTTCTTTCCGCGAATTCTACCAACACATCTCCTCTACTATTCATAGAATCGATGCCGTAGCTACCATTTTCTTGTTCCCCAGCCCTGTATAAGCATCACGAGTTCTTCTATCGTCACAAAGGCCAATATTATCCCAGCCAATGTCTGATAATTCTTCAAAGAATTATCATCTTCACTCGGGAGGGTTCGTGTGTTGAATGTTGCCAGGTTCAGTTTCCACTGGCGCACTGTCCGGATCCAGAGATACTTAGCACCCCCTGCCGCGTCACAGGTGTGACCACCACCTTGTCCAGGTGCTCCGCAGCCGCTGAGGATTTAGGGCCACGGGTTAATTGTAAGAGTAATGAGAGAGGCAGAGGCCGAATACTGCACCAGGACGGCCAGTAATGTTCTGGTGAAGGAGTGCTACACGGAATTATTCCGTCCAAACTCGGCATTTAACGCGCTCTGCAAAAGCTGTGTGAATGAGCGCGGTTCGCGTGTCTATGGTCATTAACTTGGCATTATGCCGGCTGGCGCCAACGACCGCTTTAACCTTGTCGAGGCTGTCGTTCCTTCAGGTTGAGTACTGACAGGTGAAGGCCATAGGCGGGCATGAGAATACCACCGAAAAAACACGCAACTTGTGTGTATGCTATACCAACATATTGAATAATATTTACGCACACTAAGCTCCTCAAAAAGGCTGAGAAGCTAATTATTTTTGCAAAATTTTTACGCTCTTTGGCTAGTGGCGGAACTATTCTCCTCACAGTAAACGTTTTGCATTTTTAAGGGTACTAAAATTATGGTAAAGGGAGTTATTTGTGTTTACACCATCAGTTACGCCTGTTAAGAACCCATTTAACTCGCAACGTTCCTTAAAAACGTGTGGAGAGAACACCACTACAATATAAAAACCGGCAGATCCCACGCCTTGTGGGAATCGATGTAATGAGAAGCAGTGTGCGGGGAGCCTATGAAGTTATCGAAACGACCATGAGAGCACCAAGACGTAGGGGGCTGTTTTATGACCTACATGAGACGCATGTCATGACGTATCATTTATGTTCGTCGTACACTTTTGTCATACTATGCCAATTATGGTGCATACCAAGACCTAGGCGGCTGTTTCGTGACCTACATAACACGCATGTCATGACATTCATGCAATGACCTATCATTTATGTTCATCGGCGCCCTTCTCATACTACGACAATTTTTGTACATACCAAGTTAACGAAACGACCATGAGAGCACCAAGACGTAGGCGGCTAGTTCATGACACGCATGTCATGACCGATCATTTATGTTCGTCATACACTCTTGTCATACTGTGCCAGTTATGGTGCATATCAAGCTAACGAAATGGCCATTTGAACAGCTTAGGCGCATGGCTAGAAAGTACGAAACACTTGCAGCATATGGAAGTACTACTCAACATCTTACTAGACCACGGCTAGGTTAACAAGAAAGCCATTATCACTGCGCGTCCACGAAGAGGAAAAGCAAAATAAACGAATATCGCGTGCACTTCGGGATGAAAATGCGCAGTGTAAGACACGGATGAGATATGACACTCGAACACTTTTGTGAGGCGCTGAATAAGGTCACTGGTCACCGTTTATACAGGACAGTGACGAAGCACTGGGAGAGCGCACCTTTGTTTAACCGGAACCAAGAAACAACTCGGCGACGGGAAGGAAAGGAGTCATTCGCTGCAGCTGAGTCCACTGGTGCGCCAGGAAGGAAAGAAAGAAATAAAAGAAAGAAAGCAAGGAAAGACGGCAAAACACG
The DNA here is from genome assembly GCF_023375885.2 of Dermacentor andersoni. Taxonomy (NCBI): domain Eukaryota; kingdom Metazoa; phylum Arthropoda; class Arachnida; order Ixodida; family Ixodidae; genus Dermacentor; species Dermacentor andersoni. Next base: position 86,464,421 of record NC_092816.1, read on the forward strand.
CCCAGCACGGATAGTGTCGCTGCTGCTGGGGGCACGTTAACAGGCGCTGATGGATGCAAGGGCTCATAATGCATAGGCGACAACATCATGCCCTGGGCTAACGAGAGTCGGGTCGCGTCTTCCGTGAAAACCGGAGAGAGAATAGGCTCCGGTGACGCACAACAATGGCCCGTCTGAGCAGTTACGCACAAGGGTTACGCAGCGAGTAGTCAGCGCCGCGCGTAAATTCAGGAGGGTCGGAGTTGGTGTGCCTATAGACCGTTTCATCGGGCGAGGAGGATAGGGCGCGCGCAGAGCCTTTCCTCCTCTCTGGCTTGGGCGATCCGGCGCGGCGCTGCTTGGAAGTATTGCTGTCGCGTGCTGCGGAACGATTTCGAGATGTTTTAGATGGTACTTTGTGAAATTTACGCCATGTCCGTTGATATAAGGTCGTCAGGGAAGCCTTTCGGTGGACCGGTAACTACAGTAGGCGGAAATATCTCTTGGGGGCGCAAAAATGTGACGCGCTTTATCAGCCGCGGTGTGTGTATGTGTTGTGAATTATTTTGCTTATATCGGTTTTAATTCAACAAAGAAAACCGGTGTCTCTGTATTAGCAGCATGAAATGGTAAATCTGCTCACTATCTGATCGCTTGGCGTAGGGAGTAAAACATAAAGCATAAGAGCACATGCTCGTGCACGGCCAACCTAAGGCAACCACGAAACATCTAAGCGGCAGGCGCTATCAAATATTTGTGATGCACCGACATCGTTCTCGCGCATTTCAAGTCTAGTAGGCTTCAAATTACCATATGTCTACGTTAGCCTTCCTGCATGAGGCCGATGGCGCTGCTCAACACAGCGATCACTGCGGTTGGTGAACCAGCACGATACATATGTAAGCTGTGCGCTTCGGCATTGCCTTTTTGGCCTGCATACAGCCATAATATATGAGAGGGATCGCATAAAAAGAATGCGATGCCTATTTTTGAGGACAAAGTTTCCGTAATACGTGCGAGTGCGTCGTAGAGAACGGAAACAACACAACCGAAAAAAAAATTCGGTTGTCATCCTCTTTCTCAAAAAAGCAAGATAAAACGGGCTAACGATGCAGTAGGACCTCGCATAGTCACGCCGCACAACGTTTATAAATAAATAACCGCTGATGCCGTATGCTTGGAGCATGCGGTATATAGAACAAAGATATATGTAATCCAGCACCTACCACTGCTTAGGACGCTCGCGCAGTTCGTAAACAGTCCCTTTGCTGGACAAGCTTAATTCAGACTGTGAGGTATGCTGCTATTACTTGCCAAAACTATTTTATTCAAGGGCGGAAACCTCATCCATCGAACCAAGTAGTCACGCAATGTAACCTGCAGCGAACAGTTTGAACGCTTGTCAAAGTATAACAGCACAACTCCTATCGTAGCAGAACGGTACCCGCGCTGTTACGATCGTCGCGTATGTTTCATGGCTCCTAAACCGCAGCTTAGAAATAGAGGATAATACTGCAATAAGGTCACATTGGTGATTGGAACATTCATAAATACACAATTGATCTCCGAGGCTGATTGTAGGCTCAAATATGCGCGCACACGTCGCGCTGCGTGTTCCGTCCACCTCAACGCCAGCAGAAATTCCGGCCATGACGCCTTAAACCACTTTAGCACGTCTCACAGAACCGTTTACCACGTAGAAAACGCGCGTCATACTAAACAGACCGCACGACCGCGAAAACAAACGCCAGAACCTACCGCCGAGCGTATACCTGCCATGCAAAAAACCGCTTTCACCCAAGCCAGTATGGCGCTGCTCATAGGCGGCGCCACTGCGTTCACAATATGGCGGCGCCTACGAAAAAACGGTCTATATGGAGGGCGTATTTGCGTGCTCGCGGGAGCCCGGCCTTCTTCAAGGCCGCGTATTATGCTTATTTTGTTCGTGACCAGCGTAGCTGACCGGTTGCTGGAACCTAAACCTATTGTAGTGTTACAGCAGTGGACGCGTTTTGTGACAGCATCGTTGGCCCACTTCGCGGCGTGGCCGCTCTCGCGTGAACAGCGACCTTCGAGCAAGAAGCGTGGAGACTCCTGGTAAAATCAGGATCAACGATAACGCTTACTATCCTTTCGGCCTTCCTGTACGCAACTACCCGGCCCTCGATGCACACAGGGCAGAGGGACATTGGCTTGCGTTTAAACGCCACTTAAGGTACATTTTCGCGTAGACATAGTGAAACCTTGTCGGTGAACGTACGAAGATGTTAAAGAATCTACTTTTTAAATTCTTGTGCGCACTTGTGGCCGTGTCACGCTGAAAGCCCCCGTACATATGTCACGTGGTTAGAGAAAAATATTAGCCACCTATGGTAGTGTTGTGTTGATAGTGGCGAGCTTGACCAGAATCAGATTGAAAAACGTAGGGCTCAACACTCCTCCTTGAAGGACCCCACGCTTGGGAATATGCCTAGCTATGGGACCATTCTCAGTAAAAACGAAGATAGATCTCCTCGAAGGGTAGCTTCTAGCCTCTCGAAACACGTCGCTTCCAATTTCAGCATTGTTAAGAGCTTCGAGAATGTGTTCGTGGGCTGCTGGGTTACGTTGTAATAAGACACTTTTCGCCTCTAAGGGCAGTGCCACCAAGACATGCTTCACAAATTTTTGCAGTTATACTGAACTTGCTTTTTGTGCCGTAGAGACGCTTGAGCTAATTCGATGACTGTCGCGTCCAATATGTAATGATATGCAAAAGACCATAAACTAGCTTTCCTACAGAGCTAACTTTCCCTGACCAAAATGGCCGCGTTCTTGCTAGTAGCAAACTTTATGCTGATAAAGACCTTTTGAAACTTTCGACGGTGCGACGAACCAACGGTGACAGGAATGATGTCGGTGACCCACATACCGATAACTCAAGTGCAATTCTAGCCCGAGGTCCGCCATCATGGTTGCGTCATGGAAGGCGTGTGGAGAAGCACACTTGCAGGTTTTCCATATCGTATATTGCAAGAGCACAGCCTGCCTGAGGAGGCAGCGCTGGGTTTCGTAACGAAGACAAAATAACAGCTGGCGCTCTGTATTCTGCTCGCATCCCCAGCAGCTGTACGTTAGTCTTGTTGTTTACGCCGGCTTAGTAATAGAATGAATCAATAAGCGCTTGAAGTAACAGCCGTCTCATAGAAGAAAACAAGCTTCCTTCAGATTGAATCTCCAAATTTGCGCAACTCTGCTGTACCTCTCATAACGAGCGTCGCCGATTCGTGACGCAACGAAGTGTACGAGTTCCAGCTCGGAGGACAAAGGTCGAGATCATGTAGATGGCCATGAGCGGCTATAGATACCTCCGCCTTTGTTCGGCGCACTGGTGGAACTTGGAGGGAAACCAAGCCAGAGGCGGGCAGTATAGTGTGAGACCACGTACGGTCTCAGCCTTGACAATCGATGTCTTGTTTACAGCTTAATCCGCACGCGAGAAGCTGGCGGAGAAGTGCGCGCGTATAATTATGTGATTGGACATATGCCAGCCTTATTTTTTTTTTACCTAACCTTGGCACTTGCTTTCCCCTGCTGCGACGCTAACCAGGCGACTCGTTATGCACAACTGCTCAACGTGCGGACCTTGATATGGGTGCCTCCATGTGGTTAAAAGGAGATGTCTGATCCTGCTTCAGGCTGCTCATGCCCATAATGTCAGATAATAATAGCCACGTGCGCCGTGCAGCCACAATTAGCTGGCTGTTGTTAACTGAGGGTCTCTTAGAGTTCAGAGGAAAAATTGCGTCTAAATGCGCGATAATGAATGACTGGGCTTTTTCTGGCTGCGCATGTCGTTTATTTTTCAAGTTTGTCTGGCTCAAAGGAGGCGGTTAAATTTTGCAATACCTTTAAATAGAACGTTGAGATATGGCCATGATACTCCTTGAAAAATTGAAAAAGTAGTACATTCTATTATGAAGATTTCGAGCTGGTGGGCTTGTAGCTTTCTATTTAAAAAAAAAAGAAGGATGCCAAAATTCTATAAACTACACGCAACTCAGTCAAAAGTTGACAATATTGATACGTTATAGCATCGTCAATAGCCAATTACCAGTCGTCGTCTCTTAAATCTGAGATAACTGACGCAACCACATCGCGATGCGCTAATTTTGACCACTTTGCACGTTTAAAGAAATATATAGCTATAAAGTATAGGTGTATGCTTTCTTTACGAAGTCTAATAGCTATTGGCACGCGTTGTGCCAGCATTGGCACAACGCGTGTTGTGCCAATGAATCTTTTAGTTGTGAGTCAGCGCTTTGTTTGCGTATGAGTCGTTCTTTGTTTTGTGTTCCGTCCTTGTGTGCAATATGAGTAGTAGATCGCACATCACCAACTCACCCAAGCCACCACCCTATCTGGCAAAGCTGAATTTGCTTTGGTTTTCAAATTAGACTTAACTCTTTGTTTATTACGAGTCGCTGACTAGCTATCAAAGTTTTTTGCCTAAATCCGCAAGGTGGCCGGAATTTCAAGAAAATAGCTGTCATCCAATTGACTGCCTTGAGCGTTGCATGAGAAGGAATGACTTCTTCGCAAAGAAAACTTCGGAATTTAACCTTGGGTCGGGGATTGACCCTGAGACCAGCACCTGATCATTGAAGTTGCCGTTCTAAGGTGTGAGAGGCAGGAACGCAAAGCCGAATTAGTTGACGACACGAGGCAACGCGTAGCATTCTAATGATAAAAATGAGTCGCTTCTCCCTGAGCATTTCGCCAGAAGTAATTTTCTTGGGCTCTAAAACGCCACTGCCCTCCCTACTCTGTTCGTATTTTTGGGATGAACCGACCTTTCTTACAGAATCTGATTAATAAAACCCATCAAGAAGTACGCGTATCCAAATCAAAGATCCATTAAAAACCATAGCCCCGTATGCCACCGTATCCAGAATCCCATCATACAAATATTACGCCACGGTGGCAATACAAAATAGGATCCCGTAAAAGACTAGCGCGCTCGCAAAAATCTTATCGTATGACGCTATGGTAATAGAGTATACGGTATTAAAGCGAAGCCTTGCAGGCGAACCGTCCAGGTCGTTGCTGACCGCGACTTCCGCTGCGGCCGTCGCTGCTGTCTTGACGAATAGCTCACATGAAAGACAGCGCTCACACTATTACGAATGGTATATGTAGCTACATTTCTACAACCCAGTACCGGAGTGAAACGCAGCAACTATGCAGTGAAACAACAGACGCTGCCTAAACATTTTCAGTGCAACAAGTAGGCTCCGTCAAGCGCGTAGTGCCTTCACTAAAGCTTTATATGCCTTTTTTTTACGCCGCGCCTTTGCACGTCTTTTCGCTCGGCTTCTGGCCGAGCGACGTGGGCTGGTCCGCGACATGGTGCAACAGTGAACTGGGCTGAACCTGGAGAAGGCGTGATGAAAAGTGGGCCAATACCGGAGACGGTGTAAATCGGTGGTTACGTCGTACACACACACCGGTCTCGTGGGGGGATTTCCTCGTATAGCTCATTTTGAAGGCAGGCACGAAATCTCTTATGCTGCGAAATGCGTTGCAGATGATTCATAGAGGAGCCTTAGGGCATTTATTTGACCACTTCGCGAAAGCTTCTCTTGACGGCGATTTGAATATGCTTCTTCAATCTGCACAATTTCTAATTGGGTATTTCTTGAAAGAGATTGGAAAGGGACACAAAATGTGTTTGCATAAGACAGCTAGTGGCGCGACATGTAATAACATTATTATAAAGCACCGGTTAGCCGCCATCTCTGCCAGCTTGTTGTCATGGGGAAGGACCCCGGCTGTTGACATCTTTTGTTATGTGCTACCTGATACGACATATTTATGCTCCAAATTCAGGGCGAATTTCTTATGTTCATTTCCCCACTGACTTGCTCCTGTAGACTTGAAAAAAGAAAAGAGCTACGTGTAATTATTTTCTGCTGTGGGACTCCCGTAGACGGTGAAGGAAGAAAATATCTACGCATAACGCATAAATGAGCTTTATTTGGCATAAGCATAAACTGCATTTTCGTATTTCATGATGAATGTGCCATGCAGAAATGCAGTCTTCGGTGCACTGTTGAACCTACATAAATAAAATTCACTGTACTTGGAAGTAATTGTGAATGTCAATGACTGATCACAGCAAAATTTCGGTACAGGTCCACCTTTTTGTTAAAATAAAGAAAAAGGAATGAAAACGTGACGTTTACAATGCACACTGCAGCGAAAAAAATTTAGATGCATATTTTATAAAATTTTTAGCATTCAAAGTAGTCATTTTTCAAGCGGGCTCAGAGCTTACAATTATATTGGAGAAGAAAAGTGTGCAAAGTTCGTGCGCCGATGTATCATTTACACGTACTTTGTGTCACTGTGCGGACTGTGGCAGCTTTCTTTCCTTCGTAGTTAACTTATTTGAGTGGTAACCTGGCGCCGCCGTTTTTAAGAATATTTACTACTTTTGTCAATTTTTTTTAAGATTCCGGGGAGCCTATGATATATCACTGCATTTATGTACGTTTGCTGACAAGGAAAACAAAATAACGAAAATTGCTTTTGCCCTTTCATATGCACCAGAGGAACTAGTCGTGCTTCTTTTAACGCTTCTTCCAGTTAAACATTAGAGTGTGACGCGTTATCACTCCATTACCATTTCAATATATCGCCTTGCAGCCGCAAAACATGGAGTACTTTAGCATATTGTGATACACCTATCAGGTTGACCTTTTCCGTGATGACTTGCGCTCAGCTTCGTGCATTATCGCCGCGTTGTGAGATAACGCACGTCGACTGAGAGTATCCACTGTCTGTTTTTCTCCTTTCCTCTGGTGGAAACAGTGGTCCACCATGTCGCTGCCAAGGTATCGCGGCGACGACACAACGGCTTACGAGCGGCTCTCGCAAGAGGAAGACAAGCCAGTGACTCCTGCGCCCAAGTATATCTTCTCGAACTCGATGGTTCGGAGTCGTGTCTTAGCTGTTTCGGGATTAGCTCGAGATGTTGACTTTGATGAGAACCTCGAAGTGTTAGCCTGACTGGCGACCACAGGATGCTACAACGGGTGTTATATGAGCGATATAATACATACACACTGTGATTGCACAACCACGCAAACATGCAAACCGTACACACACGCAAGAGCGCTTACATACATTTCGAAAGCTATTGGCAACGTCTCATCAATGCGTCTAGCTGTCAAGAATACTAGAAGTGCTTTCGAAACGCGCATGCAGGTCTTCACCACGCATCGGAAATATACCGAAGCTCTAATATGCTGTGTCAGTGGAAGTGTAGTGTGGCCATCATAGATTACCGGTATGAGAAGTAGTAATGTCGTTGACAGCATTATTGAAAACATGTTACAAAATCTCAGGAACATCACACACAACACGCCAATCAGTCTTAACTTCCACTGAATTTTGCACTCAAAAGTTCTTCGTGGAGCCTCAACTGACAAAAAGAAGCTTCACCGCATAAGGTTCGACTTGGGGTATACAAATCCTGGCTCGACGCGTTTCCAGCCATGCACCATGGTGCAGTGTGGCGTAGTGTGATTATACTTGTCAGACTGAGCTTTTCCATGATGAATTGTTTTCAGTTTCGTTCATTGACGCGTTGTGAGCTAACGCGTTTCGAAAGCACTTATAGTATTCTTGACAGCTAGAGGCACTGATCAGATACTGTGAACAGTTCAGGGAGGCGGATCAAAAGGCTTTTTTGTTCTGGTTCTGGTTTCGTTCCGCTGAAAAAAGTTCCGCTCCGGTTCTGCTCCGGAACGAAAAAAAAATGATCCGTAACGGTTCATAACGTTTTCGGTTGGCATGCAAAAGTTTTCACAGCAAAGTAGCGATAAAACAGAGTATTTATTTTTGTCAATAAGTGAAATATGAATTCTGAGATCATGCTCAGCGCCTCGACTCAAGGCGCTGAGCATGATCTCGGATGCAGCGTGAGTGTAATGAGACTATAGTCGTCGAAATGCGAGACCGCTGTTGCGATCAAACGAACTTAAACGAATGATAAAACTTCGGTAACAAAGCGTTGTACCTGCAGAAAACGAAACGATAAGCTCTTCAGCGCACAAGCCCTGGGTCTTGCTACGATGCCGATCTGCTGTTGCAGCGACCGGCAGGCTTACTTTAGTGGAGCGCTCGACCAGCTATCACTCGCACTATCCCTACCTGAGACACGCGCTAATTCCGACGTTGCCTGACGTTGGTTCTTTCGCATTGCCGACTTTCCCCTTGAACTGAGAACTAAACAAAAATATTTCGGTTTGTCTTCAAAACAAAATAATAAATAACGTTTCGGTTACGTTTCGTTCCGGTCAAAATACCGTTTCTTTTCGTTCCGTTCGGACACACTGCTGTGAATAGCTTTCGAATGTATGTAAGCGTTCTTGCATGTGTGCGCACGTGTTAGGTGTTAAGTGCAGATACAATCGGCGATTCCAGGTACATTACTTAGCACACTCTCTTGGCCATTCAATTTCTGGCTATCGTTGGTTAAGTGCCAGCGATTGTTGATATACTTAAGTGTGGTAACTTGATCGGTTTCATAATAGATACGCATGAAAGTGTCATACGTTGGAAGGCATTATCGTTGAAAACACTTCCTGTGCTTTGTTTTTTGCAAATAGCTCTTAACAGTAAATTATAAGAGGTAACGAGAGAGTATGAAACGTTGTATTGACTAAACGTTTGCAATGGATACGCTGAAGTTGCCGTGAAGTTTTTCTGATCTAATCGCATGAAGTTAATCTCTTCGGCCTCGAAATCCTTGTTTCTTTCCACATTGGAGTTGATTTGTCATCGGAGATTTGCTTTGTAAGTGGGAGCAGTGAGTAAAATGCTCAAAGAAAACAAACAAAAGCAAAGAGAGAATATGTCGACAACTACGACGATTTCTTCGAATGGCGGCCAATATCTTGCGCATAAAGATGTTACACGAGCAGGAACAGACTGCTGCTTTGTCAGTCAGTGATAATACTGCTCCATGTTCTAAATTCAATACGTTCAAAATATTGACTATTAATCTGTTTTTTTTACCACTGTTCTTGACTTGCACAACCAAGGCGCGCGAGCATGTATACGTAACCATCCTAGAAAATAGCGATAGTTACGCTTACACGTTGGTGATAATATCTACTATTGCTAAAATAAACTGAAAAAAATGTAATCTTTCAATAATTTGACATATACTAACACTAAAGAGAAAACTTCTTCTAGAGAGTTGCTATTAAGCATTGCTCTTATAATTTGCTAAATGATCGCTGTGATATCACTATTGCCAGAAAACAGCACTCTAACATTTATAGTTATAACATATTTCAATATTAAATATGCTTTATCAGCTGCAATGTTGCTTGTTATAGATAACAAAATCCTGACCCTTCTTCCTCTATATTATTTCGTGCAGTACTGCTTTAGCCACGAGGCCAATTCTTTTGTGCTGCATTTTGCTGGTGATCGTGGCCGTGGTGAGCGCAACCAGTGTGCTGGTGACACTCTACGCCAAGGACAGTCTACGCATCAAGTGCCTTCCCGGCTCCGTCCACGTCGAGGTCACTCCTTCGGCGTCAGCCCTTGGTAATTTCAGCACATGGGCCGTGTCTACCGACGCCGCACCATGCACGTCGGTCGCCAGGTAAGAAATGAACTGAAGTTAGCTCAGCCGATCAAGCTGGAACTTTCTTATGTCGAGTATGATGGGCTTTTCCCCCTACGACAAAATGAATGCCAGTCACACACTCTTGTGTGTGAAGTGTCAGACAGACAGACAGACAGACAGACAGACAGACAGACAGACAGACAGACAGACAGACAGACAGACAGACAGACAGACAGACAGACAGACAGACAGACAGACAGACAGACAGACGGACAGACGGACAGACGGACAGACGGACGGATGGACGGACGGACGGATGGACATAAGGTTTAATCTTTCCAGAAAACACCCTGAAAAGGAATATGGACTAAAAGCTGAATAGATGTCGCGACTTAATCCCCTAACCCCTAAAGGGCATGTGGATACAAACTGGCACGAACGACCTTTGTTCTACAATGAATGACATTAAATGCTCTTAGCCAAGCAAACAGATAATGAAACACAGGAAAGAATGTGAAAATTTATTTCTAGTTTCTAATTAAAGAGTAAATATAATAGACTCGCAGAAAACGAAAATGTAAAAAAGAAAGCAGTTTGCAACCGTCGGGAGCCGACACCGTAACCTCTGCTTTATCTGTACACTGCAGACCAGTGTGCTACGGCGGTAGTTGTTCCCACGCTCACATTCTTGGTTATTTATGTATGCGTAAAGTATTTAACTTTGTGAGTGTTAGCCAGCGCCACTCAAGGCCATGGCGGGAGATGTAGAAACCCTATTTTACCGATGACGTCACGTACAATGTGAACCTTATGAGGAGGCAGCCGACCAATAAACCCTCGTGTGCTACCTGAAGGCACTAAGCCTGCCAAATTGGAGACGCTTACCATACAATGAACTACAAGAGAGGAAAACTGAAGAGCCCGATTTCTTTTTGTTCATCACAACCATGTGAAGCCAACAGATAATGAAACAAAAGAAAGAATAAGGGAATTTATTTTTAGTTTCCAGTTGAAGTGCACAAGTGATAAGCTTATGGGGAATGAAAATGCTCAAAAAAAATACCCGCTTACAGATTTAAGGGGGATGGTAAAGATGATGACGCAAGATGACGGTTTTAAGAGTCGAAGAGGGAAAGTCGGAGGGAACAGTAATGGCGGCCTTATGACTTTAACTAGTCTTCCTGCCGTTACGAATTTCACACAGCCTACTGGAGGATTGTGTGTTGATCACCCAGCTACTATTTCGCAAGTAAATCGTGTATCGACGTCAGGTCCATTGATATGAATGGTGTCGAGCGGACGAGCGGAGCATGCTGCGCCTCTGGTGGAAAGCCGGCCGGTTAGCGTGAACTTTGACTACTTTGCCTTAATGTGCGTACATGTTTCCGACGAGCCAGCGGCAATAAGTACCCTCAAAATAAATAGCAGCGGTTATGAACATGTAGCGGTGATCGCGCATATTTATAGGGAGGAACGTGACGCCACACTAAAGAGCAATGGTCTCACGAAGACAGAAAGAGTTTTCTAGAAGAAAAGCCAAGATGTTTCCAGAATAAAAGATATCTTGCAAAATGTGATTCATTACCAAGAAGAGAACAGCCAACAGCAGCAGCAGCTGTCGGAACTCATGGGCGTCCTCACGGTTTGTGAGGACGGCTATGGAAATAATTAAACCACATATCTTTGACGGATCATCGACAGAGAATGCTCTGACCTGGCTCGATTCCTGTGAATATACCTGTGATCGTAATTGTCGGCAGGATAATCTTGACAAGGTTGTGAACATGTGGTTGTACCTGGGAGGCGTCGCGAGGGCCTGGTATGAGACACGAGAGGCAGAAAAGACAAGACATCCTTTCGCAGACTGGAGGAAGAACTTTTTGGCCGCATTTTTTGCAAATAAGCTTCAACATTGGGACGTGGGACCTTTCCAACTCTGTTGACTACATTTCAAAACTGGATTGAGGTTTCCGCATGGAGCAGATTCGGCACTGTCAGACTAATCGCTCATAACCCTCGTCATACTGGGTTTTCCTAAACACATGCAGCATCAGGTTCAACTTGGTGCACCAAAAACATTAGAAGACCTACTACCAATTATGGAGCACTTATTTATTCAGGAACGCCAACATGACGAGAGAAGTCAACGCCAGTGAAGTACCTGCCACACTAGTGTTCCGAGGGGCACTTGTTCTTGGAAGGCAGGTGGGAAATATGATGCATTTGTGGAAAACGTGCCTAAGCAGAATAAAGAGAAAATGCTTTTAAAGATGCCCGGCGACCTCTCACCAGGCATGCAGGTAACAATTTAGCTCACTGATCGTGCCAAGCAAATACAAGTTCCCCGCACAAGTAAATGGAAAGAATGTGAAAACACTCCTTAAGAGCGGAGCGTCGATCACTGTGGTCAACAAGAAAGAGATCCCAAAGCTAAATATAAGCAAATAATATCTTGTCATTCTATATAGGTACGGCGTAAAAAACAAGTGCGCAATCAACCAACAGATGTGCTCATTACGTGTCAGGTAAGAGCGCTCCCGTAGACGCCCTAGTTCTTAGCGGGGCGAAGTACTAAATGATCTTATCCCATCCGGTAATGCAAGAGCCCCGTTCCAACTTCTTCTGAGATGGCCAAGTCGCAACTCAGGATGATCGCCGGTTGCCTTCATTCAAAGTCCTGGATGAAAACCCTCGCAAGCCCAATACAGCAGAACATGTCACTCGTATGTACCCGAGCTACTTTGTGTCATAGGCTAGCCTAAAGCAAGTCAAAGCTTCAAGTGCCAGTTGAGCTACGAGATGTAACAGCAGTGAAATGGAAGGCCTACAACATATGAAGAGAATAGAACCTTTGGTGGAAAAAAAGAGTTGCAGAAGATGCTTGATGCTGCTGTCACACGCCTGCCGACAGCACCTTTTGCTTTCCAATCACGATTGCGCCTGAAGAGGATCGAAAATTTCGTCTGTGGACCGACTACAGGCAGATAAGCAAAGACAAACCTATTTCTGTTTATTGTGCCAAATATAGACGAAATACTTAATGCGACAGGGCGCTGCAATACTTTTGCTCGTCTCAAGGTCTGCAAGAACTTCTGCCGGGTGCCTCTGCAAGAAGGGACGACAAAGTTCTGAGTATTCATCACTCCGTTTGATATTTATTATTACGATCAACTCCGATTTGGCTGGAAAAGTTCACCAACCTAATTTCAGAAGATGATGAGCGGTGTTGGAAAACCACACTTCAGACTCTTCTGCAGCTTTTATATTGAAGACATCGTACTCTACTGTCTTGCGAAAACTTTGCAAATGCTTAGTCCCGTGCATGTCAAGAAAAATCAGAAGGAAGTAGTTCAGATCAAAGGAGACTTTTTTTTAAAGAGTGCTCGACGGAGCTACCAAGAGCACTAGACAGGAGTCCGCCCACAGGATCACGAAGCTTACAAAGACGCATGACATTCACTCCCTCAGGGTCGTCTTGGAGCTCCCAAGTCCGCTTCAGGAGCTTCATTAAAGGTTTCGCCAAGATCAACAAGTGCTTGATGGAGGTCGCAAAGAACGATGTACAATTTGTTTGGACTAAAGAATGCGGAGAAACCTATCGAGAACTCGCACGTCGTATATTGTCTGACCCTGTTCTTACCCTTTCCTGACAATATCTCCAGATGAACACAGACGCATCAGATTACGATACAGGGGCGCTTCTGTACCAATGAGGTTTGAGATGTGGTTCTCTTCAGCAGCTGTGGGTTATAGGATACTACTACTCTACATTCAACTCAAGTCAGCTGAATTATTCTATAACCGAGAGAGAGAGAGAGTCACTATACAGCATTGCATACATACTAGTCAACGCTGTGGAGCCTAGAGATACTTCATGTAGTGGTCACGTTTGCACTTGGATATCGTTCTGTTTTTTTTTACCGCAATTGTGCCCACTGTTTTTAATATAGGCTCAGTAGTGAATGAGAAAAGTTTTAATTCTTAGAAACAAACACACTATGGTATACGGCTGCTGATGCATCGTTTTATATCACTGTTATTTTTGTTGTTCTTTTCGGGTTTTTTATTTGAAACTCGTTGTGGGGAGCCTCAAGTGCAAGCTCGCGCAAGCGAACGCTGTTGGCGCGCAGCGAAGCATAGACGGAACGCGCGGAGTGAGAACTTTTCTTGACCGAACTTCTTGCGTAGATTCTACAGCATTGACTGATATGTGTGTTACGGAGTATATCTGTTTGAATGGCTCCGCGTCACCTCCGACCATACGTCGATGGATAGAAGTTCCAACTGTACACTGATCATGGTGCACTAATCCATCTTTTGAATATGTAAGAGCCTAGAGGGAAGCTGGCCCGTTCGGTCAATGAACTCCAGCAATACGACTTTGAGATATTTCACCATGAAGGTGCAATCGGCACCTTACAGCTGCCGATTCCCGGTCACGGCTGGCAGATGAAGTCCCTCGTAGAATGCTCAACTTATAGAAATAATCACAATGGTATGTATACGTGCACTTCGAGGGTGGAAGATTCGATGTACCAGCGATGCTGATACCAAAAGTACTTCACTCATATCATGACAGCCCTGAACCTGGTGGCCATGATGGCTTCTAGTTAACAAGGCAAAATACCAGCCGCGACCCTGTGAACTCGTCTTGCCACACCCTTTGGACAAAACCTTCGATGCCGTGCACATAGAGTTTGCCGAACTGAAGAATAAGAGTGCTGGAGTTCGCAACACGCAGTCTTTTCTGGTGTAAATTGCTCAGTGCACAATAATTCTAGGAGCGCGTCCTGGATTAGAAGACAATAACAGCGTTAGGGCCCTACCTTCATCGAGCGGTGTTTTCACTGCTGAAAGTTGTGATATCCCACAGTGAAGCCGTATTTCTAAACAAAAAGCTTCAGCAGTTGAGCAGATGGCCGTGGGGTTGCACTAAGAAATGGTACTTCGTATCACCCGCAAATGCAATGGCGGGAAGAGGGATTCGTGGCCTTAAGCAGTTCATCACCATGTACCCAACGTTTAAAGGCGGTCGCAGATGCTGTCTAGAAGCGGCTGTGGCTCACCATAACAATGCGCACAATACTGGTTCAGATTGCAGCCCACATTTTGCTTCTGATGGTGAAGCACGGACGCTACCAGCTGACAAAGAACTTGGAACTGAAGACGAAATGCGCTTGTTGGAGTGCCGTGAAAGCAGCGACGAGGAGCAACGCAAATATCAAAAGGCGATGAAGACCGAATTTTTTGACAAACGGCACCATGTAGATCTCGTTGACATTGCACTGATTGTGCTTGTACGTAAGGAGTTGCCGGGCAGTGGTGCAAGAACTCTTGGCTCTTCCAAAGTCGCGAAAATGCTGTTGCAACAAGGTGCGCTTTAGACTATCGGGTCCCTCAATAACGGACAGCTAAAATTCACCGCAACAGGCAATGTCTCCGCTATTAACTCAGGAAATTTGAAGGATAAGGGGGGGAATGTAAGGGGGACGAGAAAGAAGATGACGCAAGCTGATGGATTTGACAAGTCGAGGACGAAGGAATCTGAAATAACAGTAATGGCGACCGTATGACTATTCTTCGTGTCGTTGCAATGAATACCTCCTATTCCCCCTTTCCAGAACTGCGAATAACTTTCCCTTTGGTATCCTCGGCTTCATTATCTGATTGGTCGATTTAATTATTTCCACCAATATGGTTGTGAGTAACAAAAATCAGGCCCCGAACTCCTCTTCTCGTTCATTGCAAAGCGAGGGTCTTGAATCTGGCATGTTTGCTGCCTTTAAGTAGCATAGGAAGGTTTATTGGTATGCTGCCAGCTGCGGTTGAAATTCACTTTTTACGTGACGCCATCGTTCAAATAGGGTGTTGCACATCTGCCGCCATGGCTTTGAGGGGCGCTCGCTAACAGTGCGCGGGTTAAGTACTGTAGACATATATAAATGCCCAAAAATGGTGATGCTGAAACGCGCGCCTGCGTAGCCCAAATGGTAATGCACCTCACATGTAATGCGGAGGTTGAGAGTTCGGATCCCACCTGTTGCTAGTGTTGTTTTTTTCATCCACTTTCACTTCCCTTAAGCGTATCATTTCTACACTTGAATTAAAGACTACAAATGAATACCCTATGCTTTCCTTGGCTTCCTTGTCTGTTGGGTTCATGTCGCTGTGCATGACAAAGAATCGGGCCCCTCAGTTTTATTTCATTCTTAAATGTTCTGATGGTCATAGTGATTACGGTGGGCAAGGCCATTTACTTTTTTTTCGCGGTGACGCAAAGAAACAACGATTGTCAAGCAGAGCTAGGGCCTCGCTTCTGAACACTGTGTAATGCTTCTTCTTCAGGCGTATCTTCCGCAAAGGCGGAAAGACCGTGGACGCCGCCATTGCCACCTTGCTGTGCATGGGTGTCGTCATTCCTCACTCTATGGGCATCGGAGGAGGCTTTATAGCTACCGTCTACTCACGGTACGTGATGTTTTGTACACTGTCCTCCATTGGTTTATGTATTATTCCGTTTCAGAGGTGACGCTAACACATTTAGTAGTGCTACCGCATAACACTCGGCTGCAGGCGCGGGTTTAAGCGTAACTTGCGAATGGGAGCACGATAACCTTGAGGCTTCTTTTGGGGATCGGAGATTACCTTTGCATTGTGTCAAAATCGCAAAGAAGCAAAGAAGTTCATTTGTTCTTTTACCGAGACTGTCCTTAGCCTGCAGTTTCCGATATACCATTTCATGCATTTCAATCAAACCCATAAGGCGCAATAGAATTAATCATTGTAGAAAAAATTACTTCCTAACTGGCTGTATGAATGCCATAGATGCAAAGTATTTTCAAATTCTTTATTGGTTTATTTTTAAATATTCTTAAGGTGCTTGCAGAAATAAATAAAATAAATGCGCAAAACGGCGAGAGAATTCGGACGCTGGGTTGTCGCGGGACCACCGTAACTGTAAAACAGCATTGCGAATACCTGAACGAAGAGATGAGCAATGGCCCAAACTTCAAAAAGTATCTGCCGGCTAGCCCTTGAAAGCTAACTCAGCAGTATTCTATCATGGTACCTCACACAATGAAGTCATAGAAAAAAAAAATAACAATATTTATTTATTATTACTATTTTTTGCACTAAGGCCCAAGAGAGAAGCACAAGTCCTCGTCGCCCGGGAAGTGGCTCCTGCAGGTGCCACGAGCGACA
This sequence comes from Dermacentor andersoni, assembly GCF_023375885.2. Classification (NCBI taxonomy): domain Eukaryota; kingdom Metazoa; phylum Arthropoda; class Arachnida; order Ixodida; family Ixodidae; genus Dermacentor; species Dermacentor andersoni. The sequence continues at coordinate 86,481,228 of NC_092816.1, forward strand.
TGTTCGTGAACAACAAGAAAGGAAGCCTATTTGGTGAGGCCACCTTGTCTGTGTCGGTGATGTTGAGTAACGACAGCGTAACGATACTACTCAGATCACAGTTAGTAATATATACAAATAGCACGCAGATGAACGGTAAGGATTTCCTTGACACAGGACAACCCGCAGTGTTCGCCGAGTCGCTATGGCACCCTGCCGCGGATAATTTGCCATGAGCACGAATTCCGGCCACGGAAGCTACACGGCAAGGTTGCAGAATACGGAACGCCTGTGTATAGAAATTGCGGTTGCACCGACGAAAACAACAAGCTCAAAACTGACCGCGTCCCTCGTAAGACACGGTCCTGCTTTCTGACGTTAAACTTTACAGTTTACTTTCACACAAAGAAAGAGCTTTGTTTCATACAGCCTGATTTGTCCAGTTGCTCCGCACTTAAAAGAAAGAGAGAAAATAAGGAAAAAAAATAAAGATAATGTACTCCATGCGGCAAGCGGAGCTTCAGCCAATGGCATTTGGCCATTGTGTGCTGGTCGATTGCGGAATAAAGTGCAGTAGTAGTGCACTGGGCACTTTCATCAGAACTCATGGGGCAGGGTTCACAACGGTTACGCTATCCACTGCAATAAATTTCCTTCTGTGGGAATGAAGAGGTTTGGTAAGCGCCCTGTCAAACCAGTGGCAAGAAAAAGTCGTTTAAGCGACGTGCGGTTTGTCGAATACAACTTACGCGTGAACAAAGAGATGTAAAAAAAAAAAAGAGAACAAGATGGCGTTGTGCTTTTCTGCCTGTATTTCAGTGAAGCTGTGTAGTGACTTATACATGCAAACAAGACCAGAGGGCCATAAACACAACTAACGCGCATGATAGCCCTTTCACAGGTCCGTGCTTGCAAAAATAACTTGGTTGCCATGCGATAGACGCACCGCACCAGGGTTATGGTTCATAGCGTACGCTCGAGAGAAACGAAATTGATAATGAAAAGAAGCAAGTAATATAACAGTCCGGAAATGAAGGACGAAAAAGAAAACTGATCTCAGCCGTGGACTTCAAGCACGAATTCATTTGTTCAGCTGGATCTCAGTAAAGGTACAAGTAAATGCAGTTCTCAAATCACTTATCCGTCGGATTGCTAGCTATGTTCTTGCTACGCAAGCTATGCTGTAATCCCACGGTTCAACAAGCAATCGGCCAACAAGATTTCAAACGGTACTTCAAGTGATTTCTCACATGCAGGGTGCAAAGAGAAGGTTTTTAACTGGCTACGACCGCTAGAGTGGCACATTCATAATCCCCGCAGCACCGAGTGACAGGTGTTCACTGCACGTGCAGGGGGCCTCGCTGTGGCCGTGCCCGGAGAACTTCGGGGATACCAGGCGCTGCACCGGCACCTTAATGGCTCTCTGCCATGGAAGGAGCTGTTCAGGGACGCCATTCGGCTGGCGAGGCACGGCTTCCCCATGGGCGCACATCTGGCCAACGCGCTGCGGGAGCATCGAAACGTCGACCCTGCCTTGGAAGAAAACGTCAAGTAGGTTTGGCGCCCAAGTACTGTGCACGCCAGCAGGGGCCGGAACGCAGACGAAGTTCCGTCTCCCTGTGTCCCTATTCTGCCTTCTTAAGGTTGGAATTTAGACGCGGTTTTGGTGAGCATGTTTTCGCGCAGGGTTTACAAGTTGTTGAACGTGTGTCGCAGCTGTGAACTCCCTGAGTTATATAAATTAAACGCTACGCAAGAAAGAAAGAGACCCATCCACATGCACAGGAAGATAATAATCAGTGCATTTTTCTGAATTCTGAGCAGGTAAAAAAAAACTGTATACGAGAAGAAAGACGGACAAGGGAAAGTGCTGCATTAATTGTGTTTGTCATTATTCACTATTTTGTTCTGTTTAAATATAGTAGTTCTGTTTATTGTTTCGAGACCGCTCACTGACAATTGTCACAACAAATACAATGACCTTTCGTAATCTTCGGAACAACTCTAATTTGGTTTAGTCAGCATAAATTTATTGTGGTTTCTTAGACAGCAAGCAAGCGCTTTAAATAGTACAGACAATTGCACTACAGTCGCAGATGAACGTATTTGTTGGAAAGCAAAAAAATAAATAATACTGGACAAGAGATCTATGCATATCTCACGTTTCAAAGCCGGATTGGTGTTTACCAAAACACGACACTGCTTTTGTTGCAAATACAAGGCAGTACTGTACGCCCGGAAACGTGATCGTATATCTTATTTGACAAGGGTCGCATTGCTGCATCGTCGTTAATTTTTTCCTCTGAAAAAAAAAATGGTTCTTCATGTAAGCCTCTATTTAATTGTACTTAATGGCACTAATGCACTGGTCGATCCCTGGTGGGGGAACGTTCCACCCTTTTTTATGTAGCATTCATTTTGCGGGGTTCGAGATGTAGGGCAAGCTGAATCAATTTGCCGAAGACGAAGTATTGATTTACCCTTAAAGCGGCATTTATCGTGGGCATACGCGTTACAAAGACATAACCATCTGATGCAACGCTGTAGCCTCTGTTCAAGTCGGTAAGGACTTAGCGATGTAACTGCTCAAGCACAGCGACGTTACTGTGAGCAATAAAAACAAGATGCTACTGCATTAGAGTTCACGGTGGTCCCTGCTGCAACGCTATGTCCTCCTGGGCGGGGATAATTTTGGGATATTATATCAATATGCGATTCCTTTTTGTTCTTTGTGAATGTTCAGAGTGGCTGAATCAGCCAGTCCTCCATTATACCGGCCCTGCGTTGGCAACCGTTACAGACCTGTCTCTTGCAATGGCGGCGGGTCCTACAATTCCGTGCATAAGATGAATTTCTTCGTTCTGCTTTTTAACAATAAAAAAGAGCCACAACACTGGTACTGAGATGTGCTCTTCAATCTTCAGGACTCACATGCGATAACTTATGCTCGCTTGAAGCGCCTGTCAGCGATGAAGACAATTATCTTGGTCTTGGTCTCAGGAAAGCCTTCTCGGATCCCGAGACGGGAGAGTTGCTGGCCGAAGGCGAGCTTGTGACACTCAAGGACCTGGCTACCACGCTGGAGCAGATAGCCGAGAACGGACCCGACTACTTTTACGAGGGAGAGTTAGCCGATAATCTCGTCAAAGAAGTCCAAGATAATGGCAAGTGCGCATCTTCCACTGTTCGAGCTATAATTAACCAACTATGTTTTTCACATATACACCGAATGCGAGAGTAGCGTGCGGTTTTCAGGATTAAAAAAAAAGAAAAAACTTGTGATGCTGTGGCACTATACAGGGCGTTTCAGCAAACACTTTCAAAAATCTTTAAAGGTTGCCTAGGGCAGATAGCTGAATTCGAGTTCGTGACGTGGCCTGCTCGAAGCGGTGGACAGTACTTGCGCAAGAAGTTGAAATGCAAAATCAAATAATTGACAAAATTCACCAATTAGCTTTTTAACTAATTACATTATGGCCCATATTGCAATTTACAAATTCTAGCCGTGGAGTTCGCAAGGCGGATCTACTTGGAACAAATTCTCCGGATGAAACCAGTTTCGAAATATTGGTTCCCGAGCTTTGCGGATAAATGTAATGGTGTTCCAGTTAATTTGTTTACAACATGTTTCATGCATTCAAGCACAAACGTAACTGTAACGCCAATGCATTTCTCAGCAAAGTTTGGGAACCGATATTTCGAAACCAGTGTCGTCCTGAGCATTCGTTCCGAGTGGATCCGCCTTGCGAACTCCACGGCTAGAATTTGCAAATTGCGATATGGGTCGTGAGATGATTAGCTAAAAAGTTAATTAGGGCATTTCTTTTAAGTAGTCGATTTTGCACTTCAATTTTTTGTGCAAGTAGTGTCCGCCACTTCGAGTAAAACACTTCATAAACTAGAATTGACCTACGTGCCAGAGGCAACCTTTAAAAGATGTTTGAAAGTGTTCGCCGAAACACCCTGTATATCAACACTTACAACAGGTGCGATCAACAATAGCGAGAGGCGTGCAGAGCAGTGATGACCTGCTCTCGTGGCTATAACGAAGATGGCTATAACGTATGAAACTATTGGGCTGAATGAGAACGCAGCACTTCTAGCGCTTATTTTTTTATCTCTGCATAAATTCTACATTTATACGCGACGCTCACAAGGGGCAAACTACTCGCAGTTAAATCCATATGCTGCACGCAACCACTTTACTCAATGGCCCAGTAGCAGAGCAGGCGATGTTTCTAGCGCACTACGAAGCTTAACATGACTGACTCCTCCCCTCCTCCCTCTATGTGCTCACGCGCGGTGCGTGCGCGTGCGTGTGTCCTAATACGTATACTTGAGTCCACGATGAGCACGAGGAAAAGGTGACACCTACAAGACGTGCTGCGGTTGGTGCTCTGCACTTTTCAGAAGTGGCAGGAGGAAAAACACCTCGTGTATCTCACTTCGGAAGTTCCTGACTCCTTCTTTCTTTTGCGCAGATTAATTATACAGCGCAAACTCATGTGGCCGGCCCGAAGCACGCGCTCATGGCGACACATGAAAAACGCTCGCGCTAACTCGAAGCAAACGCTCACTGCCATTACCGAGAAAAATGGGCGTTGTCGCAAGCCTTTGTCAGAAGGAATGAAGCGCAGGCGCTGCTAAATCATGGCTTCGTCGTGTTGTAGCATTGCGATTCTTGTGGATAGAGAACATCGGAGGATGAATAGAAGAAATTCTTTTTTTCTCTGATAATTCTGAACTGTGATGATGTAATGGAACGCTGACTGGGCACCTCCGAGTCAACTAGAGCAGCAATGTGGGCTTCTAGGCATTCTATAATAGAGAAGTAGTTGTCGCGCTAAAATGAACACGGATAGAATATTAACTAAGGAGACACACACGCAGGGCTACTACCGACAAGAGTGTTTACTTCAATCACAGACCGAACTATATGCGCCCCCCCCCTCCCTTCCGCTTTGCCATTACGCAATGGAAAACACTAATTGCGTGAAGAAGCTCAGAACATGCTCACAAAACACTACGAGAGAGATTTCTAGCTAAAATTACCTGTTATAGGCACACATTCAGCGCTTCCGCAAGAATTCTAACTCCTTTGGAGATAGCGCTATCGACGGTTTGCTTTTGAATGAACTACACAACGCATATATTCTTTCCGCCTCAACGATTAAACGAGCTATTTCATCCCCTATCCCCATGGCGCTGTGCGTATGTGTCCCTTGTTCTTCTTCGACCCCTGTGCCTTCTAGCGCTTCAACTATTTCTCTGTCATCTCGGAGTCACCTGCCAATATGTGCTCAGTGACTTCGTCGTTTTAACCTGTTATTTTTGACAATGTATGTACCACTCGGCACGGTACAGCTTAGCTTGCCGGAAGCAGTGGACTTTAAGCGACGTCATTTCTTAGGCGGGAAAGTTTGCCAATGGAACTTTGGCCCGGATCCAGCGGATGGTGTTTCCTGCCTCATCGACCTTGACGTTGTATGACAGCGAGCGAGAACAGCCACTCAAGAACCGTCGGTGTCAGAGCCACGTCGTTGTGGCAGCGTTTTCGACTATACGCTGACTTCAGATGCCACACACCTTCTCTCTGTTTTCTTCAGGTGGCATGCTCACGAAGGAGGACTTGAGGCGCTACCAGGTGACTTGGGAGAAACCCGTGACTGCCCGTTTCAAGGGCGGCATGACCATGTTCTCGGCGCCACCACCAGCGAGCGGTGCTGTGCTCGCCTATATCTTGGGCATAATGGACGCGTTCCGGTCGTCGCCGGGATCTTTTCTGGAGGACAACGTGACCACCCTGCACAGGTAAAATTATACCTACCTGATCATCAACAAGGTAGAAATAATCCATCGCACGTGGGATACACTGTCAGCTGACTTGAACACATTAAAACCAGCGTGAGAAAGAGCGCCTTTCTGTACTCGGATCATTCTCTCGCGGCTATTTATGTCTATGTAGGTCAGTATCCGCGACGGACATTAATGCAAGACAAGAGTGAAGACAGGCAGAAGTGAAAGAGCAGTGTGATTCCCGAATTGGCCCACTGTCTACAAACGGCGGTGTCGAACACTGTGGCCCGGCACATACTCGATGGTGACATATGACGCAGGACGCGAGCAAGAATGCATTTAAATATGGTTTATTTCGGCAATATCGCGGGAGAGAGGGAGTCCGCATTGACTTAATTCAAGCAATATGCTTGAGGCACTTCACCTAAGCCGACCTCTCCACGTTTCTGCCATTAAACTTTCTCTCTCGTTGGGGCAAACATTTTTGTCGCCTATTTCCCTTCAATAAATGATTTAATTGCAAATTACGCTTAATCTGCCGGCACTGTTTTGCCATAGATATCGCGCTTGATGCCTCTGATGTAAAAAAGAAATAGTAATTTGACCATAATTAATATGTTTTTACTCAATCATTTGAGGTGAGTACAAATTCTAGCTAGATATGTCGCTTCATATTCGTAAAACAAGAGCGAATATAATGCAGTACAGTGTAATTACACAGTGGAATTACAGAGGGTAAGGATGCAATGTAATGCACAATTGCCTACTCACTAAAAAGCAGATTTTAATTGCTAACACAGTATTAACGGCCAGTATTTGAAGGGTTAACGTATTTAGTGCAACCCAACCACCCGGTGTTTATTACTTTCCGTTCGCAGGTTTGCTGAAGCATGCAAGTTTGCTTATGCCAGGAGGGCCCTCCTAGGAGACCCTAAGTTTGTTGAATGCGAGCAGGTGTGTACTAGTTTATGTTTAATGTTCCTAACGTTGCTGTGGGTGAATACTGGCTACGCCTGGCTGGACTGTCAGGTTTCCTGTTACTAGTGCCGACGTCTTTGTGTACAGTCACTGACTGACTCTCTCTCTCTCTCTCTCAGGTCTTTCTCTCTCTCTCTCACATACACACACACACGCACATGATTGTGACTCTCTAGCCCTTTTCACTCTCTTTGTTTGCTCTCCAATCATACAATGATCTTCCCAGAAGAAACGTGGCCGTGGTGGCGTTCTCTCTTTTCTGCTTCCTGCAGTTGGTCCGCAACATGAGTTCGCGCCAGTTTGCTTCCGAAGCGAGATACAAGATTGACGACGAGCGCACATTTTCGGACCCACACTACTACGGTTTCGTGGACGAGGTCACAAAGCCTGACAAGGGCACGGCGCACGCCACTTTCTGGGGAGCTGATGGTGACGTCATCGTCGTATCCAGCACCGTCAACTACTAGTGAGTCGTGCACGTTTCGCTTCTTTGTTACCAGCACAACGGCGTCTACGTGCATTGGAACGCAAACCTAGTCTACAGCAATCACTCCAGCGTACCGAAAATGACCTGCGTTAAACTACCGCATGTTTCATCAAACGCCGTTCAACACACCTATTCGCAGGGATATGTTAGATAATTTCAGGTAAGTAAGCTTCTAAGGAACTGAAAAAAGTGCTAGGGTTTATTTAGGTGACACGTACAAATGCCGTCAGAAAGTATGAGCGCGCAAATTTTGTGTAACCTCTTGCTGATCTGAGCATATAATTTATGCAATGCCTAAAGAGGTGGTCATTCTCTATATTGAGACAGTCCACGAAGTTCCATTAACGAACCTACACATATCTTTTTGCTCATGTAGAATCTTCGTTTTGTCCACACACGACCTATAAATAAGAGTGGACTGGTCAGGTATTTAAAAAAAAAAACCATAAAAGGAATAAGCATACCGTGTTGTTTAAAAGTGAGCATTGAACATGGCAGCCGAAATTTTTATCGTCATATCCGTCCCTCTTACCGTTTTTATTTTCTGGAAGAATCACTGGTGCAGTTTTCAAAGGTGGGACATGCCCAAGTTTGAGAAGGCTTATCATAGTTCGGCAGTAGCTGGTGCAATGCTCCGCGTAGGTGAATCCCAGCGAACAGTGACTTTACCTGACCGTGGGTAGCGCCTGCGTTGTTTATAGATGGTCTGTAGAGAGTGCGTGGCATAAATGTATTCTCTAGAAATTTCACACTGAAAGTTTATTTGACTTATAGAGATATGTCTCGTAGACGGAAAAAGTATTTATATGAGCTGAAGACTGCGTTGGTGAAGAAACACACTTGGTATTGGCGGAATTTCTTATTTGTGGGTCGTCAGAAATATTACAATAATATTAATTAGAAATCTAATTGCTTAGTCTAAGTTACATTTGATATTTTGTGTACGACTTAACGAGAAATCTCGGAATTGCGGAATTGAAATGGGTGGCAGCTAAAATAATTTTTAATATTAGAAATTTTGGGAAAGCTGCTCTTTGACATACGTACGTGTCTTTACTATGAGCAGCGACACAGACGCGCGCGTTTCGCGTACATTTCGTTCCAAAAGCCTTCCAAAAGGCATTTGAAGCACTGGAGAATTCATCGCGTTGATGTGGCTGTCATGTTTGTTTATGGCACTCCTCCGCGTATCGCTTGCTCAGTCATTCGAACGCATTCGCGAGAATTCTACAGATGCGCATGGTACTAAGTGCTCTTTGCACCATGGCTTGCTAAACTTGTCAAGGGGATAGAGCATCCACGTTTCAGCGAACTGGACTACGTGAAGATAGAAGAGCGCCGAATCAGACGATTTGAGAAATATTGCGCAACGCCGATCTCGGAATCCGTCGTTAATGCCGCCTCGTTTTGCATCACATATGCAGGGAATAGCACTTCAAAAAAAAAAAGAAACGTATGGGTCAAGATTCCATTTCATGCTTTCTTCTTGCAGTTTCGGAAGCATGTTGCGGACTTCGGGTGGAGTGGTGATGAACAACCAGATGGACGACTTCTCTACGCCCGGGATGCGGAACTTCTACGGCGTGGCCCCTTCCGTGGCGAACTTCATTTTCCCGGGAAAGCGGCCCATGTCTTCAATGGCACCTGTGGTGGTTATCGACGAAAAAGGGGACGTCCAGCTGGCCCTGGGCGGCACGGGAGGTGCGAAGATCACCTCAGGCGTTGCGCTGGTGAGGGAGGCATTCTTGCTCACAAACAACAATAAGGCAAAAAAAAAAAAGACAACCCACAAAGATAGGCATCCACTAGCACCCGAACGTTCATAAGGATCCATGCACACTTCTAGCCAGAGCGCACATGGAAACAGTTCGAGAGTGGAAGGGGAGGGGGGTGAGGTGGATCCGCACGACCTGCCTCAGCTAGAAATCTTATACCCCTGTCGTACGCGGCACTTTCGATGGGGATCGCGCCCGAGTAGAACAGAATTTGTCCTCCATGATTGGATCCCCTCCGTAGCTTGCGCAATAGAAGCAATCACGGTTAATTTGATGCCGACTGGGCTCAATCGCAATAAGTGCCCTGTGTGACTTTTTGCATATATATTACACTTTGCTATATATGTTGTGATCTATTCAGGCTGTTTTATTTTTAATTTTTTGACGGTTTTGGAAGAAACTCGGCGGAATTGCGAAAGACCTAAGACGATATGCACTGCGGGACAGCACCACGACGCTCTACTTCGGTGCCACAGGTGATGAGATGATTATCATGATCGTTAGTGGCATCCCTCTTGAAACAGGGCGGCGACAAATAGTCCCTTAGCCTGCTTGGCGCAATCATGTCTTAATACGTATATCGTCTAGCATGTTGCGTATCTTTTTTGTTCCTTAACTGACACTTTTCTTGTACAAATCACCGTAATGAATTCAGTTCTATCAACCTCTTTCCTGCTTTTCTTCGACCAATACTTCAAACATCTCTTGATTATCTCCACTGCTTGCCACTTAGTGCTTCCGCCCGCTTTTAATCCCCGCGTTTATGAAACTCGGAGGTTTCTTACGGGCCTTGCTGGCGTGAATATCTTGGAATTATATTAGGATGTGTGGAGTCGTTCCGGGACTTTTGCTGCGCGAAAATGTGTTCGCCCGGATATATCAAAATTACAGACACATGACTCACCCTGCTTCGAGTATTTTCTCCAGTATGTTTTTCCCTCAGGCAGCCAACTTGGAGCTCGAATATGAAGGTCGTTGTGCTATAGCACCGATCTTTTTTCTGATCTTTTCTGGCCGTGTTTCTAAACTACATGTTCTTTCTTCTTTCCATCTCTTGAATAAAACTTACCGGCTCTCTTTCTCTCACTATCTTGCTGATGAACTTACCATCTCTCTTTCCCCGCTTTCTTGCTGATGACTTTTGTAAGTCTATTTAGACTTTCATTTACCTTGTACTTGGTAGATAGATTTCTTGACCTCTTCCTCCATTCCTTGTCCACGCTTTCGAGGCGCACACGTATGCTACAGTGGAGCTGTATATGGCCAGCTGATTCGTTCGTCCATACGTCTGTCGCCTGTACGCCGAAAACTTCTCCGGCGCAACCCCATGCGCATGCGCGAAAAAAAATGAGAAAGAGAGGCGCGCGATTGGCTGTGCCAGTAGTGAGGTGGTTGCTATTCGTCGCAGCCGAGCACGCGCGCAGCAGTTTCTCTCTGGCACGGAAATGGGTATGCCACGAGTCATACGTACTCCTGAGGAGCAGGTAGCTTTCGATCAGCGACGCTGCTAGCAGAACCGGGAACGAGCTTGCCTGCGCCGTACCGATGCCGCAGTCCGGGCACAAGAACAGGCTCGTGTAGCCGAGCGCATGCAGAAACGGCGTGCCGAGAATCCGGCAGCCTACCAAGCCATCATTTAATGAACCGTAGGGATTAACCCAGTGATAAACAGCAGGGCCGCACGTTTCACCTTCGCTAGTTAACAATCTGCACGAAGTGCTTGGGTGGTGTTATTGTGCACTTAAGCAGGTCGTTTGTTTTCATCCACGTTCCCGAGTGGTTCTTCATAAATAATCTTGCCTGCCATCCTGCAGTTACTAATTTGTGCTTCAACCATGGGCCCCCAACGCCAATCAACCCACCAACCTTTGATTGAACGCCACTGCACCTATTTGCTGTCAAGCAAGCTGGCTACATTGCTATGGGAGTTCAAGGAAATCTATGTACCTATCCTCCAGAGGCGGAAGGCGTGGCTATCATTTGACCACTTTCTTTAGCGACGTCTCCAGTTTCAGGTAGCCCGCATTAACGCGTTCAGGATAGTGTCTTCGACAGGATATATGGCAATTTCGTTTCAGCCGATTTAGTGGGAGCGATGGGAATGATGTTTCTGTCGCGCGAGCAAGAGGAAATATGATCCCCACTCCTTGATTTGACCTGTGACTTTTGTTCGCTACATCGTCTTCACGGCAGCATACGGCATGATGGAACTCAGCGAACGCGTTGTGCAACGGAAGTTTCCGTAAAATGATTTCTGAATGTTCTTTTTTTTCCTATAAACAAAACTCATTTTATTCAAGCTTACTGGCATGAGCATCACCCTATGCCGATCCCGAATGCGTTATTTGCGCGGTTTACTGTGGTGAGCTTAATAAAAAAATTTCATATGAATGGACGTAGATTAGAAGTATCAAATTTACACATGTTAACTTATTGAAGAACTGTTTGTTATAACTATAGCTGACGAAAGTAAAGTTTCAGAAGTTTATCGTTATTGTTCTCTATCGAATTCCCTATTTCTCTTTCTTTCTTATTAAATATTTCACTATACTATTGATGGTTTTCAAATAAGCGTCATAAAAGACCCCACTTAATTGAACTTCGTAACTATTTTTCGAATGCATTCTACTTTCTGAGCGCGCCAGATAACCGTATTGCCTGCCACATAGCCAAATAAAAAGAATAAGACCCAGAAAACGGTAAAATAGTTTCGAGAACTGTCGCCTAATTATGCTTGTAGTTCACAAATACTGTTGCGTATTTCATACTTAAGCCCATCAAAAATAACAGAATGTAATCTAGTGCAACTTGTTTTGACAAGGACACAGAAAGGCATGACAGGGGGGCCGCTACTTCAACTATATTTATTGAAAAAGGTGCAGAAATGCTAGAAAAAATACATCACCAACTAGCCCCGCAAAGTGTTTGTTAAGCAAACAATTTAAATATGTTTTGATATTTACTGCCGGAACACAAATAATTTGATCTGTTCGCGATAAGCATTTTGGTAGCAGTTAAAGATATATACAAAACAAACACAAATAGCCTGACACTGTAGAGGCTAGTAGTGTGTTGATGTTGATTTCAGCTAACGCACAGCTCCATCGCCATTCGTTTGTTGGTTTTGCACGTGTACGCAGCAAAGCTCACTCTGTTTCTTGACTTTCTACCTTCATAATTATCCTAATTTGTCATCTGTACTCGCCTTATTGTATCGCCGCGACAGCTTTTCGTGCCGGTACATTAAGCTTTGTTTTTGCTAACTTGAAGGCGCACTGCTTTCTTTACCTTGAAGGTGATCCTGCGGGCATTGTGGCAGAGAAATAGTATCAAGGAAGCCATCGACTATCCAAGGCTCCACCACCAGCTGATACCAAATCATCTTATGGTTGAGTCATTCTTCCCGAAGGTACGCCTTTATTTTTTTTTTTTTGATAGCCTTTACAATTGACATAAGATGCACCTGAATAAATGACGGCACACATGCATGCGGCCTGATATAATACCATCAGCGTTTTAAAAAAGGGCTTTTCTCATACAGATGAAATAAAGCAGTGTTTAAGAAAAGCAATGGCGCTTCCGCAGCCCTATTGGCACCCGAAACGCAAAAACGGTTTCATTATGGCGGATATCGACATGCACACATTTATGCTTTATAAAAAATTCTTGAATGTGGAGGATAAACATAAACGTCACTAACAGTGCGTCCGAACGCTACATAACAGAAATCCGCTCTGCAATGAAGAATCATCCATGTGCCTTAGGGTTAGGCGAGTTGTTGCAGAATAAAAGCAGTCTAGTTTTTTAATACGCAGCGTTTGACGATGCAATGGAAACATATTAGGTGTGCCCTTGTCTTGAGGACTCGGAGTCATTAATATTGAGCAAGCTCAATACTAGTTTCATCGCTTGATCATTCTAGACCGGTTAAGCTTGGTGATAAAGTTTAAAAATGTTCTTTCTGCGTTTCTGTTGCAGGCTTACGTAGAAGAGCTACGAAAGCTTGGCCACAAGGTCACCTACCCGAAAGGGAGATTTTCCATCATGATGGGTGTTAACAAACATAACGGCCGTCTGTACGCTAACTCCGACTTCAGGAAAGGCGGCACTGTGGATGGATACTGAGGTGCTTTTTTATTGCTGCATCATCGTCACTGGAGTGAATGTGCGGTTTCTTCAGCTACACGGCTGAGGCTATGGCGTTTGCTGCGACTGGAAAGTGTTGTGTCTACCTCCGTCACTTCGCCCAGGAACACTGTGGAGTGCCAAGAAAAGGCTGTGAAGCTAGGGGCAAGTGGCTTCAACTACGCGATGTGTTTGAAAAAGAGAAAACAAAGTGGAGAGGGGTAAGGATGGGCGCGGACGACGATTCAAGACCGACGTAAGGCGGAAACTTGGGTCATTTGTGGTCATGCCAGTGTGCGTCCTCTCATGTTCTCCTTATTCTTCTTTTTTAACTAGAATGTGCCCGGAGTGGATTAGAAAAGCTTGCCTTGGCAGATATCCCCCGGATGCAAGCATACGTGAGCCGTGAAGTTTAGCTTTCTGTCGTAATGACGTATTCACTCACGTCCATGACCCGGCGTGACTCGGCATGGGTTTGTGAAAGTGTTGTGTAAATACCGAGTTGAGCAGTCATCGATATTATTGCTGACCCGCTGCCATTCTGCATAGTTTCTGCGTGAGTCTGTATTAACGTAAAATGTTAAGACTGCTGCACTGAAGAGTGCACTGGGCTCTTAGAATGCGCAAAGCACAGTGCTGTTGCCAGATAAGCCGGATATCCGTAAGTATACATAGGTCATGCTCAATTATTGATTGCCCTGTCGGCATGGTGGCCCCGGTGCGGAAATAGCACAGGTAGGCTACTTTCAATGTGCCCGGTATTCAGCAGCTCATTTTTTTGGCAGCACACGTACTACACCACGTGGATTGTACAGTACACAACCAATGCAAATCAACGCGAAGGAGAAGCATCTTCTAGCAACGTGCTGCTCAGAATCTCGTCCACGTTAGAAATGACCTGTGGCCTGAGAGTCCTGTGCTTACACAAGCAATAAAGATGTACACGACGTGACGTATACACGGGAAGAATTCAATTGATCTTAAGCAGATCGAGCGACCTTCAAAGCATACCTCGTACGTTAAAAACTTGTGAAGTGTAGGTGATCAGTAGCGCTCTGTACAAGTAGCTACGACTTTAGTTTCTGTGCCACAGTCAAGTACGACAACAGTGTAAACTGATATTTTTCAAACCTAGTTTGTAACAATCTTTACAGGCCCTATAGTCGAATACAATTTTAGTAAAAAAGGGGAGGCCCCGCCAAGATGACCGAAGCGCGACAGTCGATTGCCTCCGCGACTAAAATAGTCCCGCTCAAAAAAAAAAAAAGAAAACCTTGCTTTTGAACGCGTAATTTTTGGTATAAATAAAGACTTATATTTTGACGACTAGTTTGGTAGAGTTCTCGTGATTGGAATGCTACAGCACATGCCGGTTCGCAAGAGAAAACTAACCACGTGCAGTCTACAGTGCTGCGCGTCGTCTGCTTTTTAGCTTCAATGCAAGGGACAAAACAAGAAAGAGCAGCTCTGTATATCTTTTGCTCTGGTTTACATGTACACGGCACATTTACTATTTGCTTTCCGAGCTTAAAATGAATCAGTTGGTATTTAACCGGTACTTAGAAAAAAGCAATGCATTTATCGAAACCGTTACAAACCTGGGGCGAGAAGTCGATCGAGGCAGAAAAGATGCAAAAATGCTCCATTCATCGTTTTAAATAAGCCCTCTTGCTTTTAAATAGCATAAGGTTTATATATATACTTTTTTGTTTTGTGTTTCCACAAGCTTCTTTTCAGGAACGTGAATGTGTTCCTTCTCACATTTATTTTCGCAAGCCTGCAGTCTCGCCAACTCGTGTAGTCTAGCGTCAGCGATGCTCCCTGCAATCTTTCGTCACTGATCACGGCTCGGAATAAACGCACGCGGCACAAGCTCGCAATAATATTTCCGGCACGATAGACCACCACAACCAGTTTGGGAATTCACTCTGACGAGGGGCAGACGCACTGCGACTGACGCGATTCGACCCAGTTCGAAGCGCGGGCGGGCATTTTCGGCGGGGTCACGGCCGTCCGGCTCGTGACGTCAAACTAGAGTGCGCGCCTATTGGCGGAGGCTCGTGTACGTCCCCCTTGGAGGAGTAAACGCCCCTTATTTTTTAAAGTTGTACCCGACCATAGAAACGTACTTATGTCCTGCGAAGGAAACACATTCTGTGCATGTACGGGATGCAAACAATTACCTGCTGCTATCGTGCCCACTTGGTGTACAATTACACTTTAATAATGTACAGCCCGTAATGAATTACGTGCGATAGGCGCATTGATAGTCCGCCAAACGGCGGCTGGTCTCTTGACATGTATCATACGCAGAAATTTTCTTACCGTAGAGCCTTGTGCTGCTCGGAATTACAGCACCATCTGTTATTATTTTAAGCGTTCTTATTTAAATATTGTTGTTTCAAATGAAATAAGTTAATTGAAAAATGGGAGTGACTTTAAAAGTTGCTGGTGCGTGCTGGGAACTGACATAAATGACAAGCTCTTATGTTCACTAAAGGAGCTCGAAGTAAACCCTACCCCTCCACTACCCGGCACATACCCACTGCATTCATGGTGCAACTCGCTAAGGCATTGGCAATAAAGGCGTTCATTGAAACGCGGCGCCTGCTCAGCCACTAGCAACACAGCCTGCTAGTGCGTCGGGTTGCTGTCACTGAGGAACCCCTTTGACGTGCGTTTAATTCAGCCTAGCAGCGGAAAAGTTTAAAGGATAATTTTTTTTCGTTTTTGTAGAGCGGCACACACCTGCTTCCACATACGCATTGATCCAACACGGCATCAAAGAGGCCTATTGAAGGCCAGCACAGACCGACTGGCACATACCCAGCACTCCAACTCGGCATTTAATTTCAGTTTCATTGAAGAGCGGTATACAGGGTGTTTCAGCTAATTCGGGCTAAATATTCAAAGAAACAAACGTAGGTGCTACGCGTGTCGAATCGGTGCTGTATTGCTCCGAGCCCTATGGAGCACGCCATTATATTTTTAACGGTTTCGTGGTTAATTAACGTAGATTACTTAATTAACTTTTCCGAATTAACCACATTCCGTAAACTGTACTTTTTAAGACATAAGCTAAGAAATTCTCCCCCTAGCGTAAAATTACTTGCTTACAATTCACTAATTAGACCTAAACTTGAATAGGCATGCGTTGTCTGGGACCCATTTAATAAACCCAATATTACCTGCCTAGAAAAGGTACAGAAAAAAGCTGTAAGGTTTATTTACTCTAAATTTTCCCCGTATGACACCCTCTGAATTAATGCAGATTAACGGTATACAATGTCTTGAACAACGAAGAAAAAAATTACGTTTGCAATTTCTTTTCTTGCTTTGGAATCAAGATCTAGCTATTAACCCTTCTCCATATCTGTCGCTTTCAACGTCAAGGCATACACGCCACCATCATCCTAATTCCCTGACGCCGTATTTTGCGCGAACAGATTTATGCAAGTTTTCATTTTTCCCTCGCACGGTAACCGACTGGAATGATTCCTTATTGCCTTTCGCCACACTTTGATGTTTTTTTTAACTTTGTTATTATTGTTTATTGTTTTGTTGTCATTCGACCCACCCTGCTTGGACCTGTACAAGGTTTGCAGTATTGAATAAAGAAAGAATATTAACTATATCGAAAGATCTTCAATAGAAAAGTTCCAGCGCTTGTTCAGGTGCATCGGATTATTTATTATATGCTGAAATAACGGTCCTGCAAAATTTTTTTCGAGGTTTTTCTTAAAGTGCGCGAAATTTAAAAAGCACCACGTGACTGCCGGCTACTGACCCACGCTTTTATTACTTTAAATGTAAGTTGAACGAATGAGCAAAGGCTGCTCCGCGCACAGAGATGCATTGAACAGTCTGTCGGTGACTGCGATGGACCGGAGGTAGCACGGTTTTCATCTGCGCCTTTCATCACACTGTAAGCTTCGGCCCCTCCATCGTGTTCTTGATTAGTCAAAAAAGAAAATGAAAATGCTTGCGCTGCGTCAAATGCTGCCTCCGGTCCCATATCGCATTCGCACGTTGCAGTCGCTTTTTCGTTGAAAAATTTCTTCCTTAAAACGGTACGCCACCTGTCACTTAACGTGCATCGCCGTCACCGACAGCCTGTTCAAAAGATCTGTGTGCGTGGAGCAGTCTTTGCTAATGCGTTCAACTTGCATGTGAGGGCTCTCAAAGCGCACCGCGTTAGCCGGCAGTCACGTGGTATATTTAGAGCGCAGCTCTTTGGCACCCGTTCTTGCGTTTCGCGTAGCTGTCGTCCCTCGCCGTATGGAATGTCATGATCCGCCCGCTGCTCTAACTGCGAACGCTCCTGCTGCCACCTCTCGCACTCTGCGTTAGTCTTGCTCTCCCCTGGTCCTCTAAAGCCGGATCATGTGTTGTCGCCTATCCCACGGCCGCTCAATGGGCGGCCGTGGGATAGGATTCCATTGAGCGGCCGTGCCTATCCTCTCGCCCCATTCCTCCGCGCAGCGGCGTTACGGTGACTCTCGCCGCTACCGTCCACTCCGCCCTCGCCGCCCCTTCTCCCGCTGTCGCGGCCCTGCCGCGGTGCCGGCGGCGGCTGCTCCTTGCCGCCTCGCGCGTGGTCCACGGCTCTTTGCTCCTCCGCCTCCGCGTCGCGTGTCTGTATGACTCTCAGCCATGTTTCTCGCTTCCCCGTTTGCAATGCGCGTTCCGCAGTGACATTTGTCTCCTCTGGCAGTGTTTCCGCCTGGCTGTCCTTCTCCCACCTCCACTCTTGCCCTATACCTCCCCTTACCTGGCGCAGTGCCGTTGCGGCGATTCGAAAGACAGTTATAGCATTTCGTCCCCTTACTTCTACTTCCCACCCCAACCTTGTGCGGCTATATTGAGGCCTGTCTGTGTGTGAATGAGTGTGTGACCTCTACTCATACCCCTGTTCTCCTCTCGTCTCCTCATCCCACCTCAGAAGGAACATTAAATAATAATTGCTAACCTCCCCCCCCCCTCTCCGCGGCGGTGACCCACCATAAGATGGCGCGTCGCCGAATCGCCGGCTCGATAGCGGCGGATCGCGTAGTGTGCTCCCCGTTCCGGAGCGCAGAACCGCCTCCGTTCGGCACTGCGTGTTCTGTATGCGGTTGCCTATTGTTGAAATAAGGCATCAGCTGCGCTCAAAGATCGCATTACCAAGAAGCGTAATCGTCGGCCATATTTTTTTTTAAATTTCGCAAGCTTCAAACAAAATCTGCAAAAAAATTTTACACGGCAGCTATCTTAGCACAGATGAAATAATCCGACGTTCCAGAAAAAGTGCTCAATTTTTTTTATGGAAGTTAGTATTTAAAACTTTAAGTAGACAATCCTTGTTAATAACTCAGCTTGGCGGATTGAGAAAGAAGTATCACGGTGGGCTCCATATGGCTCAGATCAATACAGCGCCGATTCGACAAGCGCAGCGCCTGTGTTTGTTGTTTTACTACTTGGCCCAAGTTAGACGAAACACCCTGTATACCCAGTTTCGCATCGGCAGCGACCCATGTCGGTGGCAAATAGGTTCCTTGAAGAGCTGCGCATGTGTATGCACACATCGCCAAACACTCACTCACTGATGTTGTTCCGACGGTTGGTTTCGAACCCTGTTCTCTCATTCTGTGCAGTCTATGGTCACTGTGCAGTCTGGTCACTGTACAGTCTATGGACTGCGCAGTGACCCAGGTTGGCGAGAGAAAAGTTAGATACAAACACAGAGGGATATATACATAGTTAGCCCTAGCAAAGTTCGTGAAGTAGCAAAGAATGCTAAAGCGTAAAAAATGTGCAGATGCCAAACAACGTTCGAACCTAACTTACTCGAACCTTACTTTGAGTTTGAAGCAAATTGGTAGCAGCTGAAACAATGGGACGTGACCGAGACAGACGAAGCGCTGTCTGTCTCAGTCATGTGCCGTTTTTTGCGCTGTTACTCGTTTTCTTCAGGCTTGTACCAACCGGCCCAAGTTAGCACGTTATAGCTTTGGATTGGTGAGCTAGCAGCAGTAACGATGACACCAGCACAGGTACATTACCTGCAGTGCTTCTCTGTCCGCGTCACAAGGACGAAGGCAATGTATGATGCTAGTCGAAGGAAGAATGTCGATGAGAGGTATGTACAAGGGAAGTACGACACTTAAAAATGCATTTCGCTCATCTATAATCTTTGCGTAAGAGCGGCGCATATTCATTAAAGGGCAACTCGGCGATTTCTTGGCTATATCAATATAATAGAACATTTAGGTTCCCGAAGCCCCCCTGTCACGCGCCT
This sequence comes from Dermacentor andersoni, assembly GCF_023375885.2. Taxonomy (NCBI): domain Eukaryota; kingdom Metazoa; phylum Arthropoda; class Arachnida; order Ixodida; family Ixodidae; genus Dermacentor; species Dermacentor andersoni. Next base: position 86,500,645 of record NC_092816.1, read on the forward strand.
GATAGTAGCATTGTTCCGCAAATTCGAAAGGAATCTTAAATATGCAGGAAAGCGCAAAAACGCAATCGAAGCCTCACCGAATGGGCGAGGGAACCTCCTTTGTCCCGTCACGAGAAGCACGCCAGCGGGGAAGGCACTCAAGGCATGCCGGTCTCGCCTGTGGGATGAGCGAAAGCGGTGAAGAGCAGACGCTCAGCTGATTCGTGACCGCACCTGACCTTCGGGTGACAATGACAGTTGCACCAGCCCTTAGTGGTGGTAAACTTTATCGAAAGCAGCAAGGGGAAAGGGGGAAGTGGCTGAGGGATCGGGCTCAAGTAAGGCCCTGGGCCTGCTTGGCCTTCTCCGCCCAGTCCACCAGTTCAAGCTGTCGGTAGACGTCCCCGGACCTGAGCCGGGCTGTCCAGTCAGTCTCGCTGTTGGTGGGGGGATCGAGGTGCATTCGCACATTATGTGTGTGAGTGTCCCTGTTTCGGATCTGCCAAACAGTGGCAGCTACGATTCCGACGAATTCAATAGCCACGAATCACCGTTTGCATTCGACACGCCACTAGTGCCAGAGCCCAATGCGCAACATATCGCGCTGCAACATGAAGACCAAGGGTAGCCCTAACCAATCATTTTATTCGCGCTGCTTGCTATTTTAGGTGGTTTACTCCTTCTCACGGAAGTGCTACGCACGCTCACTATATGATGTGGAGCGTGACTTTACGCATTTATATCCCGCAAGAACGCCGTTGGTAGTCCAAAGCACCAACCGGTGCATTTGTTTACATCGGGAGGTATAGCGACCGCTCGTCGTTCGCTTGAGATGTAATAATAGTCGCTGAACAGTGGCATCAATTAATGTCAGAACATAGGGAAACACGCATGTTTTGTGCACGTAAGCGCCGTAGCATCACTCCGAGTCGCGCTGACATCAGCGACCACACACCTTCGAAAACAGCCAGCGGGAGACCGTAGCATGGGAGCGTTGTTATGCTGCTTACTTATCACTCTTCTTGTTGTCTTCACGCACACAATTAATGTGTTGCGTAAAGTAGACATAGATTAGGACATTGCGAGTGTGATCGTTCATTTGGAGAACGCGTAGTTTTCTCGCGAAAACGCTGCTGCCAGTATTGACACCGTTGGAAGCTGAAGGAGGCGATTGTTTACGCTGCTGTATTGAAGGGGCCCCCACTTGTGATACGAGGCAAACAGTGAACATCGGAAGCTAAATTTAGGCGGATCCCACGCTCTGTGGAAATAGAGGTAAGCGAAGCTTTCTGTGCTGCTACCTTTGATTAGCGATAATTAGAGGTGATTGACGGCGAATGTCTAATTACTTTAACCTTTAGTCCAACACGAGAGCTGTGAGTTGATGTTAAACGTTACCTTGCATGCAACAGTGCTGTTTTTCTGTGTAGAACATAGAACACTCAGGGAGGCTTGTTTGCTTGAGGCGTTGAGGTGCGTCATTGTTCATAATCTCTTAGACGGTCGAGCATTATCATTGGCTCGCATGGCACATTGCATCGCCGCCGAGGTGTTAAACTAAAATTTAATTATGGGGCTGTACATAATTCAACTTTTTATTGTAACTGTATGTATACACTGTATACATACGTTCGCGGTCTGCAGCCCATTTCGCTGCGTAGCGAAATGCTCCTGTTCCGCACGGCCCTTCTTTCGAGCCTGGATGTTCTCGACGCTGAGTGCACGCTTTGGAGCCATTTGGCTGGCTCGTGTTTACGTGATCCTTCTGCATACGAGGTTAACACACGGTTTAGAGGCCAGCTCGAAGCGCTATGTTCAGCTTATAGATGATTGTAATGTTTACACTATCACAACCCAACACGCGACCTCCACAGCCCAGCACCTGCATTTGCAAGCAGGTGCTGCAGGAATGCAAGCACAGCACGTGCCATACGCACAAAACTGTGAAACTCTGCTGCCGCGGTGCCAGCCGGGATGCGCGGAGGTGAGCGCCGTCTGGTGGTTCTCCAAGGGAAGCTTGCAGTAAAATTGATTATGAAGAACGAGTGAAGAATATGAAAGAAAGTAAATGGGCTTGCAGAATGTTGAGGTATCTGTATAGGAAAAACATTGCTTCACAGTGGAGGGAAAGACTAGGAAGCATACGGCCAGTAGGGTGGGCAACACAGCAACAAAGAACGTCAAGCGGAAAGTTAGAGATGCTGAAATATCTCATGGGTGGCGGCAATGGAAAAGAAACCTGCCATGAGTTACTGCGTTAGAGGAAAGAACGCAATCAGGAAAGAAACAATTTATGATAACTCGAAGGGAAGCGCATTACTTTTCGAAGAGATAGCCGAATGCCTTAGAACGCGCACCTATAAATCGAGATCTAAGAAGGAAGGATGCGCTTGCTGCAGTAACGCTAGGGAAACGATGGAGCATGTTTTATTAGAACGCGGAGACATCTGCCCAGCAGTCGAGTTATGCACCACTGGCCTCCTTGAAACTCTCGGGTTCAGCGAGAGCAGGGGAAAATTAAACGCGTCCGCAATAGAGATTAGTAAGAGGCGATTGGAAGATTGGTCAAAGAAGAGTAGGGAAACGAAAGAAAACGGAGACGTACAAAAGCAAAGTTCGCAATAGGGGGTCAGAAAATGTGGTTGTAGGAGTTCATAGTGTTTTTTTTCTTTTTTTCTTTTTTAACTTGAGTAGGACATTAGGGAGTATAATAGCAAGAGCTTGGTGGCGCAACCCGCCGCCCCGCTCATAACATACATACATACATACATACATACATACATACATACATACATACATACATACATACATCCATCCATCCATCCATCCATCCATCCATCCATCCATCCATGCATCCATCCATCCATCCATCCATCCATCCATCCGTCCGTCCGTCCGTCCGTCCGTCCGTCCGTCCTAATTCCTGGTCATGTGAGAAAGAGTTGTGCAGTGCAATATGGGCAACGTTACAATGAATATGCTAGCTCAAAATAATATGCCTGACCACATTCATTTATGAGCACACTGAATAAATTTCTTCAGAAAACCTGTATCGACCTTGGGAGATGAGCCAGTAAACAGCAGTTGATGCAATCATGCCAGGAACATTGTTATGGTAGACCAAAAATATGATTTCATAATGGAGTGTTCACGCCGCGTGTTTTTTCTACTTTCTGTGCCTGGTTTTATCAAATTACTATAACAGATACACGTGGTTCCCTACTTGACTTGAAAGATGCCTGACCCATTACGAGGCAAACGAATGCGTCCATGAAACCTGTTACACATGCTTGAATGTGTGTTTCTTTATTAGAGCACTTCTTGTGGTTGCACTCGACTGCTCATTGGGTGTGGGGCAGGCTTGGTGGAGTGAATGCATGCTACCTTAGCTTCGTTTAGTTGCCTTGCTTATCTCTGTTGGTAGAGCTGGTGAAAAGTGGCATGCTTGCGTCACATTTTACTTGGGGGCAAGTTTAGCCCCACACATAGTAAACGGAAACGCCCGGGAGGAGCATCTACTAGGACAACTTCGCCAGGCAAGATCCTCTTGCAGATAATGCTATCTTCCTCCAGAATGCAATGAAACAATAAATGGAAAACACTTCTTGAAGTGCTGTGTGAATGACTCGGACTCTGTCTTCATTATGCGCATACAGTTCAATGTAGGTAACTTTTATTGGAGATTGTCGCCAGGTTGCAGCTCAAAACACGTAATGTTTATAAAGAAGTCGCTAAGAGCTGATAATGATGAGGACCTGCTCAGAATTTTGTCATTTTTATTCTTTTATTGTTCATGACGACATCATCGTTATTTTTTAAAGTGTGGTTTTAAATTGCCTCCCGCGGTGGGGAGTCAATATTCAGGATCTGAAGAAAAAGAAAAGACACTGCGATCACAAGAAAGGGCGCATATTCTCAGGCTCTCCGGCACCAGGGCGGGCAGACGACTCCTAACTGAGATGGGCGTCCCCCCGGCCACTGTCGAAGACGCCTAACAGGGCCTTCCCAAAGAGCAGAAAGATAACATCATCATATCGCCCGCCCCGCGCAATATGCATCCCCAGCGCAACGTAGAAAGAAGGAAGGCCAGAGCGGTGGCGCTCCTACGCCGCGCAACAGAACTCCCTGGCGGCAGCTGCTTCGTTGACGCGGCCCAGTATGGCAACAGCAACAATTTCACGGTAGTGTCAATCAACCACAGGGGTTCAACCATTAACGCCGCTTCGGTACGAAGCACGTCGTCGCGTGCGGCCGAACAAGTGGCCATTGCCTTGGCCCTCCTGGACGACGGACATGCCAATATCTTTAGCGACTCCAGGGCAGCCATTCGCGCCTTCAGCGTTGGCGCCGTGTGTAAGGAAGCCTGTCGCATCCTCGGCGGCAAAAGCATCGCCACCCACACTCTCACGTGGTTCCCCGCTCACATGGGATCCATCATGGGAGGCCCCACAAACCTCAACGAGCTGGCCCACTCCAAGGCGCGAGGTCTCGCTTTCCGCGACCATGGAGAACTCCAACGCCGGCCCGCCGTGGTGGAGAACAGAGATCAACCGACCACATACAACGAAATTGCGCAGCACTTCTACCTCGGCAGGAGAGACTTTCCCCTTCCACACAAGAAGTTATATAGAGCGCAGGCATTGACCCTCAGATTTCTGCAAACAGGCTCATATCCCAACCCGGCTTTATTCCACAAAATTTATCCCGACACCTATGCCACTAGTTCTTGCAGGCACTGTAATGACATCGCTAGCCTAGACCATATGCTCTGGCGTTGCCCCTCGTTACGAGGCACAGAACAAAGCAATGAGGACAAGTGGTTCTCCGCTATCAAGAGCCCCGATGCCGGGGCGCAACTATGGGCTGTCCAGAGGGCCCACGATGCGGCGGTCGGGCAAGGCCTGACTGTCCCAACGTGGGAGCGGCCCGCAGCGCGCTGAGTCGCGTACCTCAGGACCTTATTAAAGTTTTGCATCCATCCATCCATCCATGCGATTTGCTGGAGCGGTATAAGATCTGAAGACAATGTTTTGCTAGCACAAGAACTTTCGATGGGTGGATTATGCTTGCCAAAACCACGCTTTGATTAAGAGCCACGCCGGGCGGGGGGGGGGGGCGAGAGGGGGGGTGAGGGGGGGCTGCGAATTAAGTTGGACAAGTAGGGGATATTTATCGAGCCCCCAGTGCATGGGACATACGCGTTTTTGCATTTGGTCCCCGTCGAAATGTGACCGCCGCGACCAGGATTTGATCCCACGACCTCGTGCTTAGCAGAGCAGCATCATAGCCGCTAAGCCACCGCGGCGGGAGAAAAAGAAGCTTTCGATGCATCCAGATGGCTCATATATAAGTTCTGCGGTATGTCTTTAGAAGCAGCGACGAATGGAGGCGCATATACCGCACTTGGGATGTAATAGAAGCCTATGCAGTGTACTCACCCAGTTCTCAATAAATTTGACCTGGACAATTAACTCTCAATTTACGTCACTAAAATCTCCCTGAAAGTTTCTAAGACTCCAGAAATGCAAAGTTGTCGTTGAGGTTGCTAAATTCAGAGATACTCTGACTAAATTAATAACATTAATACTGTGTAGACGAATGTGTGCCTCAACTCCCCCTCCCCCCCCCCTTCCCCCCCCCCCCCTCCCCCCCCCCTGTTTGTACTGACGCAACACCTCATGGCTACATTCGCGAAGGTCAGCTGCCGTCGACACCTCCATCGCTGCGGTAGTCGGCGTTGGCTTGGAGGCGTTGGTTCTTTCGCTGCACGGCCATGACGTTGTTGAACTCTCCAAAGACTGTTTGTATCTTGTGGCCTTTTTCTTCAAGCTGGCGAGCGTAGGTCTAGAAGAGAGGGACAACGTTTTGCACATTGTGGCATTTTATTCTCAGCCTCTCTTATCAAGTGGTAGTTAGAAACTTGTGAGCTTGCTCATGAGGAAACACTTCGGCGTTAATGACAATAACTTTGTAACGGAGAACGCCAATGCACCTTTTTTTTAAACACATGATGAGAAATGTCCAAACGCCACATATAGACGTGTACGGTTCCGTTCCAAGCAAGAGGACGCACCCTTATTACTAATTCACTTAAACTTGGAAAAGCAACATCTGCTCTCTTATGCATCCTGACATAAGAAGGTACTAGACGCCTACACAACACAAAATGACACCCACATCAATCTTGAGGGTTAATAGGCTTTATAAAGTGTATTTATTATATTGCTAGTTAATGCACTTCTGGTCGTTCGCCGATCACGTATTTGGGAGGTGTCAAAATTATAGAAACCAAACAGTATTTCTGCTTACTGCATTGAGAAAGTTAAGATACTTAGGCAGAAGAAGACGATATGTAGCTCTGCCTTTTCATCATGAGCAATCTAGGTTTTGCCTTAAGAGTTGCTTTGCTATCGCTGAAAATTTGCACAAGATTGTACTTTGTAGTCTACAATCGTGAAATAAGACGTTTAGTGACTGTGAGTCGCTTAGTCATAAGCTAAAAATTAGACTATTGTAGTACGCACCCATCGCCATATGGCTAAAGATCCGCGGGCACCTCAGGAATTTTTATGAGTTGTGAATGCGTAAGCATTAATGTCCCATTGAACACAGCTGAGTGGTCCTTCGAGTTAAGAAATCCTCGCGGGTAAACGATCACGTTGAGACGCTTGGCCAACGCCTCCTAGATAGTACAAGGCCGGTGCACTTCGATCCGTGACGTCATGCTACATTGCTCGACTGCCAGAGAATCTGATAAGGATGCTCCCGAGTAAGCCGCAGTGATTATGACGCAACCACTTTCATCACGCCAGGCTTGGAAATGAAAATTTCGGTCCAGTAAGTATAATGCCATAAGACAGGGTGCACAGGCCTGATATCTAGGAGGCGCAGGTTTAGCCGAGTGAATAAGGCCCTCGGCTTCTGAGCTGGGGTAGTAATAGATTCGAAACTCACTACCGCCAACGCTTTTCCTTTCGAAGTTATTCTGTTTTGAAACATTCATTTCTTTATAGCCATTACCGAGGCGAAGTTATAACGTGGGAGAAAGCTTGCGCGCACAAGGAACGCGCGGGTAACACAGGCTTCTGAGAGCGAGAGTGACGTGGCGTCGCAGTGACGCCCTTTCCCCATTACGCAGCATCTGACGCTGCAGCCAGCAAACCCGGTTTTGCCCGCTCTCCGCTATCAATGCCCGCACGTGATGTGGCGTCGAAGCCAATGGGAATTTAGCTGCCGTTTCGCTGCTCCAGACGACAGGAGCCGGCTTTTGCACTCAGTTGGCCATTTGATGCTTTCGCATCAAAAAGGCTTCCGCATGCGGGGCAGAGCAAGTCAGCCGCTCTGTGAGTGATTATCGCTGTGGTTAGGGAAAGGCAGATGACGGCACCGAAGCTACTTAAAGCTGACTAAAGTACTTTTCCGTCTGCGTAAACGGAAATATATTTTTCCTTTATGCCCGTCAAACCAGGAAAGGACTGGGGCCAAATATTTCATGATATGTGCTTCAATAAAAACCGCAGTCTTGGTGCGGAATTCTTAAGGGTCAACGGATTGCGCTAATTCCCAATGAGAACTATACCACTCGCTCTGCGTCAAGGAAACCATACCAGTACGCACTTCGGGAAATTGAGGTTCTACCATGACATCATCGGCTGTGAGCTGCTCGTGCAGCCTTGCGTAGTCGATGGCTTCCCTGATGTCGCCGCTCTGCCAAAGTGCTCTCATGCTCACCTGCGGAAACGACGTGAACTTCGTCAGAGTGCATGCATATTGCAGACATTGCGACAAAGGCCGGAAATAAGTGCATTGTAAAGAAGGGCCCCTTTCTGGAACGCATTCAGCCAAGGATAAATGCAAACCGTTGTAAATAAGGAAAATAATGTCACCAATAGCACTATAGGCTGTCCTTATGCATCGCTTGACAGCGCTAGTCGCCTATAGCTCGGTGCACAGCTCACGCTACATTATGTTTTCATTCAGGTGGCGCAGGCGAAGCATGGTGTACCAACGTGTATATCGCGCTACAAACTATGCGGTGGACGTGAACGATGTTGACTGGGGCAGGGACATCGCTGCTGTGGGAGCGTGCTATCTTCCGCCATCGTACAAACATGCTTTAGAGACTAGCGCATGAGCAGTTTTGAACAGCTTGCGAAGGTCATGTCCTCGTAAACGAAGCAATAAACGACGCACTGCTGCTATCTTCCCTGTTGTATAAGGTAGCGATAGCTCGACACCAGACGAAATATCTGGGGATGCCAGCAGGCGCTTAGGGGCTGACTTACTACGTTATAGGGCCATTGGAGCGATACGAATGACTGTTTAAACCTGGCGCGCATCTGCTACACTAACTCGAGCATCGATGCTGTTCTGAATAAACTAGGAGCTTCGAAGCTGGAACAGAGGAAGAAATTGTAAGGTGGAGGGTGACATCGAATAGGATAGGATAGGAATAAACTTTATTTGTCTAACGGTTGTTGATGTTGGTGCCCGGGGCTAGGCTGCCAGGGGTCCATCGCCCGAGGAAGATCTTTCGAGATCCTCGGCAACGGCCCTGGCCCGCTGGCCGGCCCACTCCTGGTCTTCGGGTGCCTCGCTGAGGAGGGCGGCTTGCCATCTCTCAGCGAGGCACCCCGCTTCAGAGGGTTCCGCTGTTCTATTCCCCCTTCCTCGTTGTCCTTGTTCCACGTGGCGTTGGCATTCCCAAAGCACATGGGCCATATCGGCCCGTTCGTGCTCGCACCACGGGCAGCCGGGCGACGGGTGCAGCGCGGGCCACAGGCGGTGCAGGTGGTAGGGGTTGGTGAAAGTGCCCGTCTGCAACCGTCTTAGGTCGACCGCCTGGGACCTGTCTAGACGCCCGTGGGGTTGTGGATATTTTCTTCTTTCTTTCCTGTAGTGACCAGTCACCTCTCTGTACGTTGCCGGAAACTCCTTGACATCGCAGTCGGCGTCCGCGTGATCCCCAGCTCCGTCCGCCGCGATTTGTGTTGTATTGGTAACGACAGCGGCCGCGTCAGACGGAGTGGCAGCCGCCGTCACCGTCACTCCTCCGCTGGGGTCCCGCACAACAACGGCAGCGGCTGCCCTCTGGGTGACCGCGTCGCGGCGGGTAAGTTGCCTCGCGACGAGGTGGGCGCGCTCGTTGTGGTTGGGTGGAGTGTCGTTGCGTCTTCGGCCGTTAGCAATGTTGGTGTCATTGTTGCTGTTACTGCCAAGCTCCCCGACATGCGCGGGGAACCACTTGAGGGACTTGTTTGTAATGGTGCCGGATCCGAAGTCCCCGGCCCGGGCGTTGAGCATGCGCGCCACATCCGCGGACACCCAACCTTTGATGTAATTCCGAATCGCTGATTTGGAGTCGCTGATAATCAGGTTATCCTCCGCACCTCCGTGGAGTACCGCGATGGCTATGACCATCTCTTCCGCTGCTTCGGCCGATGGCAGCCTCGCTGATGCCGTGACTCGGATCGTTCCCTTTGTATCTACGACTGCCATGGAGAAGGCGGGCGCCGCCGCCGTCGGCCGGCCGTGTCGATGTTGCCGTTGTTGCTGCTGCCGTTGTTGTCGTAGTAGCTGTAGTGGTGGTGGTGCTGGTAACTGCGGCTCGCCTCGCACATTCCCTTGTAGCGGTGGTGGTGGTCGACGTTCCTCGTCGCCATCAGAGTCACCGACTGGCCGCGGGTACCTGGCTGCATCGACGAAGAGGACGCCTTCTTGTCTTCCATGCTTCTCGAGGATTGCTACCGCCCTGCGTATACGTCTTTGCACGTCATGCACCGGGTGCATATTCTTCGGCATGTTTTCCGTCTGTATGGCGTCCCTGACTTCCGGTAGCAGTGATTCTTTCAGTCCACGCGCCTCGTGATATCGAAACCCGAGCAAGTCCAGGATTCGTCTTCCCGTTACGGTGCTGGACAGCCCCTCCAGCTGCGCGATTATCTGCGCCTCGGCAATCTCCTCGAGCGTGTTGTGTACGCCCAACTCGAGGAGCCTATGGGTTGGCGTGTACTGGGGTACTCCCAGGGCGGTCTTGAACGCCCTGCGGATCGCCACGTTCAGCTTGTCGGTTTCGCTCCTGTTCCAGTCGGCATATGCGGCGACGTACGCTATGTGGCTCAGCGCGTACGCCTGTATCAGCCTCGTAACGTTGTGTTCCTTCATTCCTTTCTTCTTGTTCGCGACCCGCCGCACGAGGTGTGTGGCGGCGGCCATTTTCTTCTGCAGTCGGGCAACCAGCTCGCGGTTGGCACCGTTCTCTTCCAGCCACAGGCCGAGCACTCGCAACTTGGACACCGTCGGTATTCGGGTCCCCTCCCTCGTCGTGACGCGGACGCCCAAACGACGAGCGTCAAGCACGGCCTGCGGAAGGGGTCCTTTCTTGCGCGGCCTGTGGAGCAGGATCTCCGACTTGTCGGGTGAGCAGACGAGTCCCGTGTCTTCGAGGTGCCGCTCAACCTCCCGGACGGCCCGCTGCAGTCGGTCTTGCATTTCGCCGACGCCCGTGTTCTCCGTGGTCCACACCGTCACGTCATCTGCGTATATGGTATGATTGATGCCCTCTATCGCGTCAAGACGTTCCGGCAGGCCGATCATGACGCGGTTGAAAAGCATGGGGGAGAGTACGGAGCCCTGCGGCGTTCCCGCACCACCCATTCGGACCGTTCGTGGTGGGGCCCCGTCGATCTTGACTGTCGCCTCGCGCCCATTCAGGAAGCTGCTGACATATCGGTGGAACCTCGCCCCGAGATCGAGTCGGCTGATCTTGTCCAGTATGGCCATGTGCTTCACAGGGTCGAAGGCGCTCTTGAGGTCTAGCCCTAGTAGGGCGCGCACGTGCGTGCTCGGAGCGTTCACGACCTGTTCCTTGATCTGCAGCATGGCGTCCTGCGTTGAAAGGCCCTTCCGGAAACCGATGATGTGGGTGCCGAAGGCGTCCTGTTTCTCGAGCAGCGTCGTCACCCTATTAAGGCAGGCATGCTCCATCACTTTCCCGACGCAGGACGTGAGGGAGATCGGCCTCATGTTTCGGACCTCCAGCGGTTTGCCCGGCTTTGGTATCAGTATAACGTCCGCGGTCTTCCACTCTTGCGGAATTCGGCTCTCCTTCCAGCACGCGTTGATGTACTCGCAGAGCTTCTCGATGGCGTCGTCGTTCAGGTTCCTCAGGATTTTGTTGGTGATCCTGTCAAGACCGGGTGCCGAGTTGGTCTTCAGTAGCTGGAGGACCGTTCTAATTTCCTGCACGGAAAAGTCCGCGTCCAGCTCCTCGTTGGGAGCCCCATAGTACTCTGGGTGACTCTGCCCTTCCGGGCGTGCGAGGTGCGTCTGCACGATCTCTTCCACGAAGGCCTCTGGGTCGTCCTTGTACTTGTGTCGCAGCTTGGCCATCTCTGTACGGGTCGCCGTTCTGGTGCTTGCCGGGTCGGCAAGGTGCCTGAGAATCTTTCAGGTGCGGCCAACGCTCATGTTCCCGTTCATCGTGTCGCACAGCTCTTGCCATTCTTGCTCGCACAGGCGGGTGCAATGCGCCTCGATCTCCCGGTTGATTTCGGCGATCTTCTTGCGTATCTTCCTGTTGAGTTTTTGCCTACTCGCTCTCCGTTGCATGGATTTCTTGGCCGCAACAAGATGTGCCAGCCGGCTGTCCACTCTGGACGGTTGGGGAGCGCCGTCGCCCACGGCTCCGCGGGATCTGGCTGTTTCTTCTTTGGGTGGTTCTTGTCGCCAGTCCGTCCATTCGACCTCATCGGTGGCTTTCTCTACGTCCGCGAGTAGTACTCTGCACCATTCGCTGATGTCTTCGATCGGGCCCTCCTTCTTGTCTTGCTCTCTATTTTTCCGGAATCTGTCGCAGTCTACGATTCTCGCCTTTCGGCAGACGCCCTCCTCGTTTTCATCCTTTCCCACGGTCACGCACAGGATCCTGTGGTCACTCCCCAGGTCCTCGAAGGAGTTCGACCAAGTGACCACGCCCGCGCCTGACCAGAGGGAGAGGTCGGGGGATGTGTCGCGGCACACTCCCTGTCCGATCCTGGTGTGCGAAGCCGGTTCGTTGAGTACAGTCAGGCCGAGCTCGTCCATCAGTCCGGCTAGCCTCTTCCCTTTCGGCGAGTCGGCTCCATATCCCCATTGCGTGTGCGGCGCATTGAAGTCTCCGCATATCAGCAAGGGACTGGAGGCGGCCTTTGCCATCGCTTCGCGAAAGAGGGCGTCGAAAGTGTGAGTGCGGTATCTTTGCGAGGGGGAACTATATACGTTGAGCACGAAAAGGCCGGTTTTCCTACTTCCAATACTCGGCACGACTTCGATCAGTACATGGTCTATGTCCGACTCTTCGTGGAGCACGAGTTCGTGTTCGATGAAGGCCGTCCCGCGCTTAACCAGGGTGCACACCCTGACGTCCCTCCCCATGTATTCGTAGGGGGGACCGCATGTCACATAACCCGGAAGCTGGGCCCGGTCGAAAGGTTCTTGCAAGGCAATCAGGACAGGAAGTTTGTTATTGGCAAGCGTTTTCATGTATTGTACCATCGTTGCTTTCTTGATTTTGAAGCCCCTGCAATTCCACTGCCAGACTATGCGTCTGTTGTCGGACTTGCGGGACACAGCCATGATTGTTATGCAGAGGTGTTGGGGGGACACAACTGTCCGTGCGTCCCTCCTGCCCCGGTGCGGGTGATGTTGGCGTTGTTGTCGCTGGCGAGGATGGCCGGTGCGTTTACCACTTGTGACGATGGTACCCCGGCGCTTCCGGGCAGGTGGTGGTAATGTTGCTGTTGCTTCAGCTGCATCGTCCCGTGTTCCAGATCTTCGATTCGCTTAATCATGGCCGCGAGTTGGCTGTTGACCGCTGCGTACTGCGCGTTCCGTTCCACGTCGGATTCGTTCAGCCTTGTCAGGAGTATGTCAAACATTCGCTCCGTCTTGTCCGTCAGTTTGTTCACCATCTCTTCGATCGCGTCTATCTTTCTGGCTCCTGACCTGGGTCTCTTCAGTGCTTGTGCGTGGTCCAAAGCGTCTTCCGTAGGTGGCGTATCGCTTGTGCCCTTGCGCTTGGAGCCCGCCGCCGCTGGCGCTTCTTCTTCGCCACAACACATGTCCATCTGGCCTACTTCGCCTCCTGTCGCGGTCGCATCGCCTCGCCCCGCGGCCTCGCGGGAGGTGAAGCAGGAGATCCTCTCATAAGGGGATTCTCTCATGCCTTTCAAGATTTCGTTGAGCGTCTGTTGTAGCTCGTCGATTTTCCTCGCTGATTGTTCGTTCTGCTTTCTGGCCCTGCCCAGCTCTTCTCGAAGTTCCTTATTCTCTCGCTCCATTTTCTCCATCCTCGACGCCATGAGGGAGTCGGGGGCTTCCCTGGTGCTGCCAGAAAGTGGGGTGCTCTTTACAGAGTATCTATTTCTTTCCGCGACTATGTCGGACCAGGTGCCCTTGCGCGGTCCTGTCTGTATCTCGCCATGTGTGGCCCGCACGCCGTCTGGCATGGGGCGGTTTCGGTTTCGGCTTCCACTCCGACTCCGGCTTCGACTTCTGTTCTTAGGTCTGTTACGACTTAGGCTACGTCTTCTTATCGGCGAGAGGGATCCGGATCTCGAGCAACTTCGGCCTTTTCCCTGCGCCATACTGTACCCCGATGGTGATAGGGTCCGCTGAGGGGTCTTTCCTTCTTCCAATGTGTGTTCCCTTTCTTCTCTGCTTCTCGCCCGCCACCTTCTCTCCTTAACTATGTGTGGCAACTTATATTTTGCCTTGCACATTCGTTCGGCCGTGGGGTGCGCCTCGCCGCAGATCCGGCACTTGGGCGTGCACTCGTGTTCGATTGCCTAAAAAAAAAAAAAAGAAAACTGGACACGGGGTAACCTAGGCGTTTTTTTAGAAAGCCTTCTGGAGACGTTCGTGGTCGGACCTAGTGTTTACACCAGGCTGCGCCAGGGCGAGTACACTCTTAAGCAAAATTACACCCTTTTGCCACACAACAATAATCATCATCTGTCTTGTCCGCATTTCGTTTCTCTAACGTGACCAGCCCGGTACTTCCCAGCAACGAGCGCCATGCGCGTTATCAGCATGACATAGCGTTCCCGACAGGAAAATAGCGGGCGCGGCGCTTTCAAGAAAGGAAACGCAAGCAAGGCAGGTGACGATTATTGTTGTGTGGCAGAGATACACCCCAAAGGGTGTAACTTTGCCTAAGAGTGTAGAATCTGCCCGTTCGCCTCTCTTTGCGTTATGTTTCAGTCACACTGGATAACACAGCCTCTGTACATATGGCTGGCCTATTGAAGTCCTACTGGGCGAGTAAAAAGCAAACTAATAAGCGTAAGCTGGTTCATGAACCCGTAGTTGGTTTGAACTTTTCCAAACTAAATGTACAATAACGATAGTGGGGCTATTCGAGACGCCGTAGTTCCGGCATCCAGATAAATGTTAACCACAGGCGTTCTTTAACATGCATTTAAACCTGACCGCACTAGTCTTTCTGCATTCTGACCCCGTGGGGGATACGGGCGTTGCAGACGCAACTGGTGTCCGCGAACTTGTACTGAGCAGCAGAGTGTTATAACATAGTCCTGCTATAGCCAGTAAGCGGATGGTTCGACGCCTAGGGAAAATGAAGGTGCGTGGTGGTGGGGAGACGCTACACAGACTTGGGTGGAAAACAAGAATTAACACGACATTGCAAGTCGAGAGCTCACCACGAGATACTTGGTCACTAACTGCTGTTGTCACAACTACAAAAAGTTGTAGCAAATATTTCTGCGATATCTCACGCTCTGAAGTCGCGATAAAGCCAACTTTGCTTAAGTGTCTTCGATATCGATATAAGTTTTTGTCGACAAGTCCTACTAAAAGAACGGAAAACTTTGCTGACGCGACATCATGCCAGGCTTACGACAGTAATTTCCGCCTCATTTTGGCACATCATCTGTAGTTATTTCTAGCTCAACTAAGTAGAGCAAGTATCTAAGCAACTAATTTATGATCAGCATATCTCAGTGACATTTTTTATTAGTTAAGAGGGTGAGCTTGTTAAAGTATTACTTAAGAAAAAGTTAGGAATGCCTATACAAGCTCCCACATAGCCAGCTGCCTGGCATTTTTCTGCGGAACCTTATTCGATAATTATGCAGCAGTTGCCATGGCCTTCTTCTAATGATGACGTGTCACTGACCAGAGCCACTGCCGTAATGATCTTGCTTCCACCTGAGCCACCGATGACCATCTCCACGTCTCCGTTGGCATCAACCACCACAATGGGGCTCATGGAGGACTGCGGCCTCTTGTCCGGCTTTATTAAGTTGGCCGGCGATGGTGGGAGGCCCCAGAAGTTGCTCTGGCCGGGCGTGGAGAAGTCGTTCATCTGGTTATTGAAGATTACGCCTGAAGAGCTCCGTATCATGCTTCCGAAACTGCACAGCGAAGTTGAATAGAAAAGTGCCACATAAGGCCAGGGAAGTGTGACCGAGCACTTAGCGTGATACAGATTGATTAAGCGTGCGAAACAAGGTGAGCGTTGGGAACTCATTACGCCATGTCTCACCTGCGCTCGTGTCGATAATGTCAGCTGTTTTTAAGTGAACTGCTTCTGTTGGTGGTGGCAAACATCGTAAACCACGTGAAGTGCGCCCGAATGCAACTGATCACGAGATACGAGAGGACATCCTTAACTCTTCCAAAACGTTTCAATCAATTACTAGAGTATCTGCCGCCTCACCTCAGTCCTGCCCTTTAACTTCAATTATTAAGAATTACGTTAAGTACAAGTTCTTGTTCGGTGATGAGCTGCCTAGGCCATCCGATGCCGGCAGACAGCTGCCGCAGCTGAAGATACGCATCATTATCGAGAAACTCAACAATGAATCTCGACGCTGGGAGGTATGATTGTGCTCCTAGTATTACAACACTGTGTGGGCTAGTAAAACATAGCAGGCTATGCGAGTAAAAATTTTAGGACAAGTAGCAATAAATGGATGACGATTAAAACGATGGGATGCTTTTCTTTTAAGAGTTAATGATGTGTAACGGTGATAACCGAAGGCTGCATATGATATATCTGCTAAATAATGACTTCATACGCGAGCAATCCCAAGCGTTTTTAACTCAGTGACAGCGGGATGTACGATGGCCCAGCGCGCAGCGCACAAAAATGAACGAAATACCTTAATTTTCTCTCTCGTAAACATCATGCGTAATCGTTCTCGGATAACTTTATTCCTGGTCATTAGCCAAACTCGAGGTGCCTGCACTAACAGTAAGGACCATGATAGGATCTGTAAACTACGCAGGAGCTGACTCAAGACTGACTCAGCTATTCTGCGGTTTTAAGGACGAACGTCATTAAGCCGCAGCACATGAAAGAACACCCCTGTGCTTTCATTTCCCCCCAGCGCAGAGAAGCAGGTTAGAGCGCATAAGCTTAGGTCGACCTTGCCTTTATACAAATGTATGCCTTTATTCAAATATATGCCTTTATACAGATAAGTTCCTGCCTTCCTCAACACTACGATCTCTACAGACAGCTCATTCCCCGAGAATCCCTGTGAAGTGTGTTTCAGGTTTATTAATAATCACACGAGGCATGTGGCAGCGCCCGAAAAAAAAAGAAAGAATGTCAGAGCTCATCTTATGATGAATGTCGACGTTTATGCAATTAAAACACACTGAAGCAACGTAGCGGCACATCGTACTGACACGGCCGAGAGGTGTATGCTGCGGGACTCCTCTCTTGCGCTTACTAGTGCACTGTGTTGTGTGAAGTGTGCGAATATACAGCGTCGTGAAAAGGGAAGAAAAGAAGAGAACGACAAACAGTGTACGTGCGGAGGCGAATTCAGTGCAGAATGGAAGATGACGACGAGGAGGAGGGTAGAAAATGCGAAAGCGCGGCACAAAAACATAGAACAAAAAGGAAAATGACCCAATCGGAAAAGTGCACGAAGTTCCCAGGGGCCAATCAAGAAAAGCCAAATCGGCCAGAGTGGCAGAAAAGTGAGGCGCGCTGGCAGAAGAGGGGAAGAGCTCGAGGAAGCGACGCGAGGGTGAATATCGACCACCGGGCAGGGAGTAGAAGACGTGCCGTCGGGTTCTGGACCCGAGCCACCAGGGCTTCACCCGACCGGGGCCTCCTGCCATCCTGTTCCCAAGCGCGGCTACTCTTACCGAGCACGGCTGGTGAACTACTCTACCCGAGGGCGGCGAACTTCTGCGCCCGCAGGCAGAGTACGAGTAGTGAGGGTACGGGCCCGAGTTTGCACCCAGCTGCCTGGCCGAGATGTCGCCTCCACCTGCCCTGGCCGCCAAGCCGCCTGCGTCACCTCTTCAAGCCGGAACTGCGCTCTGGTCAATGGCTCATCGGTCAGTTACATTGACATTCTGGTGAGACAAACGCCACATCTTCCACCGCCTCGTCTCCGCTTCTCCGCGTCAAACTGTTGCGTGCGCGCTCACACTCATAACCTGCTACTAACTCGAGCGCTGTGGCTACTGTTATAGCTCTTATTGTATTTTGTTTGTCGTTATAAGTTTTCACAGAGTGGTTATTTTATGTGTTGCTATTTTCATTCGTTGCAATAAATGTTTTGTGTGTTCTGGAAGAAACGGCTTTGTCCTCAATTGAGTTCTCGGAGGCTCAGCCTCAGGGAACCGTCCACAACAATTAAAGAAAAGAGTGCTGCGCCATCCAGTGGCGCCGCCATAAGGACTGCGGGCGGCGCGCCTTCAGTTCCGCCGAGCGTTAGCGAAATTTAAAGGATAATTTTTGTCATTGTGCAGTGGCACGTGCCCAGAAGCACCCGTCTAGTTACCCATGTTGGCGTCAAAGAGGTTCATTGAAGAGCGGCACACACCTACTGGCATGTACCCAGGGAAACCAGTTGATATCAGATGGGTTCAATGCATAGAGGTTCAGGCAAGCGGACGGGTGGGCAAGCGGACGGACGGACGGACGGACGGACGGACGGACGGACGGACGGACGGACGGACGGACGGACGGACGGACGGACGGACGGACGGACGGACGGACGGACGGACGACCGACCGACCGACCGACCGACCGACCGACCGACCGACCGACCGACCGACCGACCGACCGACCGACCGACCGACCGACCGACCGACCGACCGACCGACCGACCGACCGACCGACCGACCGACCGACCGACCGACCGACCGACCGACCGACCGACCGACCGACCGACCGACCGACCGACCGACCGACCGACCGACCGACCGACCGACCGACCGACCGACCGACCGACCGACCGACCGACCGACCGACCGACCGACCGACCGACCGACCGACCGACCGACCGACCGACCGACCGACCGACCGACCGACCGACCGACCGACCGACCGACCGACCGACCGACCGACCGACCGACCGACCGACCGACCGACCGACCGACCGACCGACCGACCGACCGACCGACCGACCGACCGACCGACCGACCGACCGACCGACCGACCGACCGACCGACCGACCGACCGACCGACCGACCGACCGACCGACCGACCGACCGACCGACCGACCGACCGACCGACCGACCGACCGACCGACCGACCGACCGACCGACCGACCGACCGACCGACCGACCGACCGACCGACCGACCGACCGACCGACCGACCGACCGACCGACCGACCGACCGACCGACCGACCGACCGACCGACCGACCGACCGACCGACCGACCGACCGACCGACCGACCGACCGACCGACCGACCGACCGACCGACCGACCGACCGACCGACCGACCGACCGACCGACCGACCGACCGACCGACCGACCGACCGACCGACCGACCGACCGACCGACCGACCGACCGACCGACCGACCGACCGACCGACCGACCGACCGACCGACCGACCGACCGACCGACCGACCGACCGACCGACCGACCGACCGACCGACCGACCGACCGACCGACCGACCGACCGACCGACCGACCGACCGACCGACCGACCGACCGACCGACCGACCGACCGACCGACCGACCGACCGACCGACCGACCGACCGACCGACCGACCGACCGACCGACCGACCGACCGACCGACCGACCGACCGACCGACCGACCGACCGACCGACCGACCGACCGACCGACCGACCGACCGACCGACCGACCGACCGACCGACCGACCGACCGACCGACCGACCGACCGACCGACCGACCGACCGACCGACCGACCGACCGACCGACCGACCGACCGACCGACCGACCGACCGACCGAGCAAAGTCAAAGACTACTCGATTATCCGTTCGTAATCCTTAGAATGTTCATGACACTCAAATTTAAATGAACAAGGACAAATAATGAATATTCGACGTTGTAGAATAAAACAAACACTCGCCAAGAGGTAAACTGTATTAAATATTGAATGTTGATTAAAGACTGATAGTGGCAGAAAGAGAGATAGTGACAGATAGATGCAATAAAAAACAGATACTGGCACCAATCGGATAAATAATAATGATAGATAAATTGAAGACGCACATGCTTAACGCCAGCGTCAGGGCAAAACCAACACGAACGCCTCAGTAGACTGAGTTTCCCAAGCAGCTCTCCGGCAAAAAACGCCCGACTACGCTCGCAACCTGTGAGGTAGCTTTTAGGAGCAGTTTGATCTTTGTGTTCTGAGCAATAGCCACTACTAGTGCTAAGAAAAGCGTGTCCTCACTGCTGCATGCTGGAACACCTACAGCATTTGAATCTGATTCACGCAAATGCGGTGTACCCATGTATTCCATAAACGGTCGCTATATGCAATTTAGCGCATCTTTTCACGTAAATGGGCGTAACCACGACACACTGGTAAAACTTCGGCCTGAGGACGCACCAAATATTCTGTTTGGAACCCCAGTGCTAGTTTGGTCACACGATTCATGGCTTCTAGAACAGAGGAAAAGGCATTACAATGAAAGTAAGTTACCCATGGTGGGGCATGTTATCAAAAAGCGAATGGCTGCTTATACTTTGGAACAAATTTTCAAGGGATGACATGAAAGCAGTATATCGTGTCCTGTAATGCACACAAGCACTGATCGCTCACTGTAGAATGACAAGAGAGACAGCTATTCAACTCACTATCCGTTGACGGTGCTGGTGACGCTAAGGGCGTCTCCGTCGTCTTCCCACAGGGAGAGGTGCGCCGTGCCTCTATTCTCTGGCGCAGGCGCGGTGTCGAGGCCATAATGAGTTGGGTCCTGGTATGTCCTGTCGTCGTCGATCTTCCACCGCGTCGCATTGGCGTAATCCCACGACGTCAGGTTCTGTAGCACCTGCCCGCAGCGAGAAAGAACGTCTCTGTCGAAGCAGCTTGGCTGCTCTGGGACGCTATAACGTAAAGCTATTCCAAACTTTTCTATCCCGATTCTGCAGTCAGCACTCCGCGATTGGTCGAAAACTTTTTTGGACCACCCCTACTTCACCTTTAAGTCACCGCGACATCAGGCAAACCGCGATAGCTCCCCATCTGATATGACGTGTACACACTGACTATGCATGACTGGACCGAATAAAATAAAAATGGTTATTTCTGATGCGACGCCTTTTCGCCGTTGGCCCTCGGCTATTGGTCAAACGTTTCCGAGCTGCACCCCCTTCACCTGCCTGTCACGCGACGTTAGAAAACCGCGAAAACTCATGGCGTCAAAGTGACGTGTACACGTTATAGATGCATTAATATGCAGAAAAAAAACTCAATTTTTCTCTGGATAGCCGCAAGCTGCCCCAGTCCGAAAGGTAAAAGATGGCTGCTGCCGATTGTTCGGGCACTGGCTACTTGCGTGGCCGTGTAACATTTTCGAGCACTTTCAGCACTTTTACGACCTCACTCTGCCAACTCTTCTTTGTTGAGGATCCGTTTTAGTGGCATTCGTAACCTTCCGTTGCATGCCGCTGCGATTTTCGACCAGCCACCGCAAGCTAAGGGGAATCGGACCAATCGCAGAAGCCGGCACTGCCCTCTCCATACGGTTATTGATTTTCAGTGCAATGGCTCGGCCCCATCTCCACTTGAGCGTGCTCCTCGCCTCTTGCCAGCCAGTTAGATAAGACAAGCCGCTCAGTGTAGGCAATGTTCTTCGTTTTTAAATCAAACAAATGTGACCTCATATAAACGAGGAGAGCGTTTGATTGGTCTGTTTAGACAATCCTGCGGGTCACCGCCCAACGCTTGCGTCGGCGGTTGCGCAAATTTGACGTCAGGAGATTGGGATAAAAGCACATTGGAATAGTTTGACGTTATAGGGCTCCTGGCTACGTATATTCTCTCTTGCTTTCCATCCGCTAATACTCCTCCCTTTCCGCCAGTCTAGGTGCAGTGGAACAGTTAACCTTCTTTTGCGATTACTTTGCTACTTCTCTTTTGCGATATATACATAAGAAATGAATGAAACGAGAAGAAAGCAGCAACTAAAGCAATTGAATAACACTGATCTTGCATGCTCCGACAAAAGGAGTCACTGGGATTACGAGGTTGATTTTTTGAGCGCACTTTATTCTACGTGTTCCGCTTGAAGAGACACCACCAGCTGTGATCGCAGATTTGCCAATGTAATGTAATCGCGCAAGAATATGTAATGATCTATGTCATTAATAAATTGAGTGGATCCCGGCCACGGTGGTGGCGGCATTTAGGTGGGGGCGAGATGCGAAAACACCTGCGTGCTTAGATTTAGGGGCACGTCAAAAAATCCCAGGAGGTCCATATTTCCGGAGTCCCCCGCTTCGGTGTGCCTCATAACTAGATCGACATTTTGGCAAGTAAAACCTCATATATTATTTACATTGATTGACAGTAGGGCCTCTAAAATGTCCTGTATTTAACATTTCTCTTCATAGAAATGTGGAAAGAATGAGTACTACGACTTCGTGGCTTTGGACCGCACACTCGCTGTTTTGAACCAAATTCACGAAGGATACTTTGAAACATGCGTATGAGAGTTGAATACGATAGCATTGGTCAGCTTTCCGTGGTGTGGGATCATTACGGCGCTGTATCAAAGGATGTCTTAAATATATAAATAAAATATGTTATAGTAAGTATTTAAAGATTACTGCACCGTTCTGAGAAATATATCTAGACTCGGTTCCCCTCCCCCCTCCCCCCCCCTCACATTGGCTGATAGAAATATGCGCATCACAGGAGTGTCTCGTTGCTGTCTTGGGTTTGATAAGCTATTTGTATTTTCTTCTGATTTCTAGAGAACTGTTAGTTGCAGTTCTGTTTCTATCAAGTGGTACAAGAACATCTTTGTTTACTTACATCTCTTACATCTTCAAAGCGGGGGTCACCAAGGAGGCTTCTCTTCGCGAAACCAAACTTGCAGGCTTCGATAAAGCTGCGCAAGAAAAATAAGCAGTTCTGAATTGTCAAGTCATCTTATGCATACAGTGCCCATGACGACGGAAGTTAACGTTAAACCTTTGGATAAGTGTACGTACATCCGTAATTGTGCGAGAGCTGATATATCTGTTACTTTCATGTCAGTATATAAAAAAATGATTAATTTCAGCGAAAACAGCCATTACTGTTTTCTCAAGAGAATGCTGGAGAAAAAAATGAAAAATAATAAAGTTCTCGAACGGGTTGTGGTATTTAATTGCGTTTCCTTCTTTAGTCCTTTTAATATTGAAAATTTACCAAGTAGCCCAAGTTCGCACTATTTAATTTGCTCACAGAATTTAAGTTGAGCAGACACGGCTGCTGTCGTTTACGAGTCAAGTATTAAAGGTACACTTCTTAAAAGCCTATTCGCAATTGAGTTAGATTAAGCATAGGATTTACTCGCAATGTTTGAAATATTCGGGAACACCGTTTCACATGACCATGGACTTCAATATAGTGATAAACTTAGCTTCAATTCGTGTGGTGGATTTAGAACTTGTGCGCTTTGTTAACCAAATACAAGTTTCAATGACGCCTTTGCAATGACAAAGAAGATCGGCGTGGCTAATGGACAACTGCCCTCAGAAGGAAATCGCACGTTTGCCGTGGCCGACCTGCCTATTGAGCGATCTGTCCACGACACAAAACTACCTTTGCCTTCCTCCCTTTCCACTATGCTGCCTGCGCGCGCTAGGTCAGTAGATCTTACCCACTCGACGCCATTGGTCAGTCTCACCGCCAAATGACCTTTGTTATTCACTTACGCAGCTCGTCGATTTATAGCGAGAAAATGCTTTAGTGAAACCTTAGGAATGCACAAACGACCGCACGTGACGGACGCATATACATAGATATACTGCTCGAGCCATGTCAGCCATCCCATTCCTTCATAAAACAAACAAACAAACAAACAAACAAACAAACAAACAAACAAACAAACAAACAAACAAACAAACAAACAAAAAAGTATGCATTCAAGGTGCAGTCTAAGAATGCATCAAAGCACCGAGGAAATCAGCGGGCTGGACGTGCCCATTGCTTAGCTTTTGGTCGCACTCTTACGGCCCATCCGGATTCATAATTCAGCTGTCGCCGTCTGCCGTTACAATGCTGTACCAGACAACAAAAATTTTTCTACTTTCAGTCAAACTCTGTAGAGGCAGACTGCAACGTGCACACCTTAAGAACTCAGTCACGCAGCATATCACATACCGGTGCAGAGTGAGTGCATCGTTTTGAAGCTCTGCGCTGACGTTGCTTCTGAAAGCATCCATGATAGCCATGATGTAGGTGTAGATGGCGCCACCGCCAGGTGGCGGTGCCGTGTAGAGAACTCGGCCATCTTGGAGAGTAACGCTGAGAGCAGGCTCCCATGTGGGGCGGTATGACAGCAGATCTTCGACTGTTAGGATTGCTCCTGGGTAGTACAGTACATTGGAATACCGTAACAAATATTTTCATAAGATTCGTGGGTCTACCAAACTCAGAGGTCAATGGCGACCTTTGCAGAGTGTGAGTACGAAATAAAAGTTAAAAATGGAAATGTGTTTCCGACCGGAGGACATTCCACGATCATCTGGAGCTGAGCGTTGGCAACATCTCATTACTACTTGTGCTGTTTCTGGAATCAATGGACAGAAGAATCAAATTGGAATACTGGAATCGAATTTCCGCTCAAACGGCCGCTCGGGGCACTTTGCCTGTATTTGCGGGCTTTCTTGCTCGGAAAAACACTTTTATGTAGCACGCATTGAGGAACAGAAAGCTGTATCGGGAGCTTTTTATGCCACTCTACAATTTTTACATTGACACTTTCCATCTAACTATATAATTTGAGAAGCTGATTATTTATCTAGCCTAATTATCTGATTAGGCGGAAGGAAAACAAATAGTTTTGAGTATCTGCAAGCGACGGCAAACAACGCTGCCTTTGCTCTGTCCAGCTACGTGGCTTTTACATATTTTTAAACTCTGGCTAAAGTTAGCTGGGACACCCAGTACAGCCACTTCGATTCCCACTCAGCGGCACTCATTCACATGCATGCTCACGTCCACTGACAGTCGCCGACGTGTCAGCCACGTTCATACTCACCTCCACTCGAAAATCACCGTCATGCACTTTCGTTCGTACTCACGTTAAGCGGCACTCACTCGTGCTCATAATCACGTCTACTCAAACTGATCAGCCTATAAGATTCGCCCATGCACTGGTTAACTTGGAAAAAGTGCCTACTCATTGGCTCCCGTACTTGTACACCCACTGAATGCTTAACTTACGCGCTTGCTGCGTTCTTCCTCGCTGTGACCATCATTTTGAACTACTGAAAAAAAAAAATGAATTGAAATCTGGGATTTTTACGTGCCAAAAGCACGATATTATTATGAGGCATGCCGTAGTTGGGGACTCCGGACGAGCTTTGACCACCTGCGTTTCTTAACAGTGCACCTAACTCTATGTACGCGAGCGTTTTCGCATTCGGGCCTCATCCATATGCGGCCGTGGCGGGATCGCGATCGAACCCGGGACATCAAGCTCAGCTGAGACGCGCCATAGCCACTTGGCTATCACGGCGGGTGATAGTGGTGAAAGACCCGCGAGAATAATAATCAACGTTCAGCGAAAACAAGCTTGCTGTGAACTTAACAAGAACACTAACTGCCACGCTCATGCATGAAATCTCTAGTCAGTGATCCGTCATATAGGACGATATGATTTCATTTGTTTTACTGATATGGCCGATTTCATTGCTCTTACCTTCGCTGGCGATTTCGCGAACCATCTCCTCTGCGAATGGGCCCTCGTAAAAGTAATCCGGGCCGTTCTCAGCGATGGCTTCAAGCGTGCGTGCCAGGTCCTTCTGCACGAGCACCTCACCTTGCTTGAGTGGGCTACCACGCTTGAAATTCCAGAAGGCATTCCTGAGGTAACGAATGCTTAGAATTTAGTGCCTACTCATTGGCTGGAATTTAGTTTTGTTATTGGGTCGGCTATATTTTGTGTGGCACGTTACAGGTTCCAAAAGGGTAAGCGAGCGAAAGAATGCGGGCGAGTGTAAATTATTTTTGTTTTAACTACAAGAACGAGATAATCGATCCTAACGAAGGACTGAAAGCCCTTCATCCTAGGAATTCATAACCATTTTCAGACATGCAAAAAGTTGACGCTAGCTTTCACAGTTTCTTGAAATTCCTCCAATTTCATCGAGAAGGCCTAAACTGAACTACCGAAAAGTGCAAATGTCCCACAATTAGCACACGTCCATGGGAGGGAGGTAGCTGTTTACACTATCACCATCGGGAGACAGATCTAGGCTTCTAATGGCGCTCGCTTTATGGCCTCCCAACGGTGAAACATAAATGGTCCCATCACTGAGATTATTGCAAACAGGCTCGTATCACAGCCCGGCTTTATTCCACAAGCTTTATCCCGACACCTATGCAACTAGTTCTTGCAGGCACTGCAATGACTTAGCTAGCCTAGACCATATGCTCTGTCATTGCCCCTCGTTACGAGGCACAGAACAAATCAATGAGGACAAGTGGCTCTCCGCTATCAAGAGCCCCGATGCCGGGGCGCAACTATGGGCTGTCCAGAGGGCCCACGATTCGGCGGTCGGGCATGGCCTGACTGTCCCAACGTGGGAGCGGCCCGCAGCGCGCTGAGTCGCGTACCTCAGGATCTTCATTAAAGTTTTGCATCTATCCATCCATCCATCACTCATGGGCGTCTGCTAACTGTGAGGAGATTGCGCTCTTTGACAGCTGAGTTTCAGTTTTCTGATGAAACTGGTCGGAAGCTACTGCGCTGTGGAAATAGGCTGCTAAAGATTTTTTATGTCTCAAAATGGTTATAATTTCTTTTCATGATAGTCTTCGTGTCTTGGATTAGCATAAATTGGTTTTATTGGTTACCAAGGCAATTAGTCTAATTTGGAAAATTACTCGAATAATAAGAATGTCGAATCATATTCAACTGTATGCTTCTGTGAGTAACTGAATTCAGAGGAAATAGTTTTACCGCATTTATTCGATGGATGAGCTATCGACCTGTATTTGTTACAAAAGAATCTCGACCTATATTCGTGAAGAAAACTAACAATAGTGCCCATCTTAATGAGCTCCTTCGTCGCGCTCATCGTAAAGTCAGTCTGGAGATTACCCAGACAGGCTCTAAGAAGTGCTGCATATCCAACGCCCTCGGCGGCACCATGGACGGCGTTGATCATTTGTGGTGTCTGTCGCCGACGCCTGCGATGCGTCCAACGAGGATTACTTCACTGGCAGTTCCGGTGAACATGCAGCTTGTGATATCGGCTGGCGAGGTTCAGTAGCCCAGTTTACGGCAAATAAAGGTGTGACATGTTCAAAGTTGATAGTTCTTTTGATAAGGATATGGGTTGACATAAATTCGAATTATGATGTTTGATTTCATGCCGACATATATTCGAGTGAATACAGTACTATCGCGCCTTCCCCGTTATCAAAGATTTTTGAACGCACTTTCTGAAACACACTTTATATAATAAGTGCGGCAAAGCCCACACGACCTAGTGGCGTAGTGGTGCTTCAGTTAGTAGTCCGGCAGATCGGCGCTCGTCCAGTCCATCACTGAGAACCTGGATCGCGGGATTTTCCTAATTTGTAGCGTCATTCGCGTTAAGAATGAGAATCTCTCATAATGTGAAATTCATAGAACGATGAACGTAAGTATTGCATTCGTCATTTCGCTTTAACACTGCCTCCAAGATTTGTTCTATGCAGGGTGCTCAACATTAAGCTTTATGGTTTTCTTAAAGTTAGGAAATGGGAGGCATGCGATGACCACCTGTGCAAATGCGTTATGTGGCCAAGGGCACTCAAAGGGAGACAATCATTATCGCTGTCAGCCGCAGCTGAATTAACTAAAATTGAATAATCAACTTTTGTTGACTGCAGTAAGTGGGTATGTTTCTATTGAAAAGTTAGCGGTAGTTGTGTTTCTACGCAGTATCAGTTTGAAGAATTCTCGCGTCTCTCTGCTTCCAAATATCAGACTCCAAGTTTTCATTGTCGTTCGCATGATTACGTATGCAAGAGAGTGAGGATCGGCCAAAAGCTCCTCCTTGATCTGACGTGGCTGTTGCGTGCGGCGTTTAGTCTGACAACGGGGCTGAGGCATAGGCAAAGATGATAACTGTCCTTCTCCTCTCGGCTGGCGAAATCAAGGTATGACAGCGCGGTGTGCCGTGCAGTTGTTGCTCTTGATTTCAATAAAAAGTACAATACTTGGAAATCAACACTCACTTAATTTGCGTAGCCCAGGCAAGGGCCATGCCCGCTCGTCTAGTCACCCTTACGCCCGCGCACTGCCCTCTGGCTTCTCCGCTCGCGCCATTATCTTGGCTTGGCATCGTTACAGGCTGAGCGGTCACCTGTTACGACCGTGGTTCCGTGTTCTTCGATCTTGTATTTCGCCAGCCAAGAGGGGAAGGAGGGGGGCAGTTATCATCTTTGCCAATGCCTCCGCCCCGTTATCTGAGGGTGCAGCAGAGGGTGCTAAAAATCCCTGGCTCCGGACAGGCCACCATTGGAACCTGAACCTGGCAACGTTTAATGTTAGAACGTTATCTAGTGAGGCGAGTCTAGCAGTGCTATCGGTGGAATTATAGGGCAGTAAATAGGATACAATAGGGCTCAATGAAGCTAGGAGGACAAAAGAAGCATACACACTGCTAAAAAGCGGGCACGTCCTGTGCTACCGGGGGTAGCGGAGAGACGAGAGCTAGGAGTCAGATTCCTCATTATTAAGGATATATAGCTGGTAACATACAGGAACTCTATAGCATTAACGAGAGGGTGGCAGGTCTTGTTGTGAAACTTAATAAGAGCTACAAATTGAAGGTCGTACAGATCTACATCCAGTCATGATGACCACGAAGTCGAAAGCTTCTATGAAGCCGTTAAATTGGCGATGGGTAAAGTCAAAACAAAATACACGGTACTGACGGGTGATCTCAATGCCACGGTAGGCAAGAAGCAGGCTGGTGAAAAGTCAGTGGGGGAATATGGCATAGGCTCTAGGAATAGCAGGGGAGAGTTATTAGTAGAGTTTGCAGAACAGAATAATCTGCGGATAATGAATACCTTCTTCCGCAAGCGGGATAGCCGGAAGTGGACGTGAAGGAGCCTGAATGGCGAGACTAGAAATGAAATAGACCTTACACTCTGCGCTAACCCTGGCATCATACAAGATGTGGACGTGCTCGGCAAGGTGCGCTGCAGTGACCATAGGATGGTAAGAACTCGAATTAGCCTAGACTTGAGGAGGGAACGGAAAGAACTGGTTCATAAGAAGCCGATCAATGAGTTAGCGGTAAGATGGAAAATAGAGGAATTGCGGATCAAGCTACAGAACAGGTATTCGGCTTTAACTCAGAAAGAGGACCTTATTGTTGAAGATATTAACGATGATCTTATGGACATCATTAAGGAGTGTGAAATAGAAGTCGGCAGTAACTCCGTTAGACAGGATGCCAGTAAGCTATCGCAGGAGACGAAAGATCTGATCAAGAAACGCCAATGTATGAAAGCCTCTAACCCTACAGCCAGAATAGAACTGGCAGAACTTTCCAAGTTATTCAACAAGCGTAAGACAGATAACATAAGGTAGTATAATATGGATAGAATTGAACATGCTCTCAGGAACGGAGGAAGCCTAAAAGCAGTGAAGAAGAAACTAGGAATAGGCAAGAATCAGATGTATGCGTTAAGAGACAAAGCCGGCAATATCATTACTACTATGGATGAGATAGTTCAAGTGGCTGAGTAGTTCTATAGAGATTTATAGAGTACCAGTGGCACCCACGACGATAATGGAAGAGAGAATAGCCTAGAGGAATTTGAAATCCCACAAGTAACGCCCGAAGAAGTAAGGAAAGCCTTGGGAGCTATGCAAAGGGGGAAAGCAGCTGGGGAAGATCAGGTAACAGCAGATTTGTTGAAGGATGATGGGCAGATTGTTCTTGAAAAATTTACCACCCTGTATACGCAATGCCTCATGACTTCGAGCGTACCGGAATGTTGGAAGAACGCTAACATAATACTAATCCATAAGAAAGGGGACACCAAAGACTAGAAAAATTATAGGCCGATAACCTTACTGTCCGTTGCCTTCAAGGTATTTAGTAAGGTAATTCCAAATAGAATCAGAAACACCTTAGACTTCTGTTAACCAAAGGACCAGGCAGGATTACGTAAAGGCTACTCAACAATAGACCATATTCGCACTATCAATCAGGTGACAGAGAAATGTGCGGAGTATAACGAACCCTTATATATAGCTTTCATTGATTACGAGAAAGCGTTTGATTCAGTCGAAACCTCAGCAGTCATGGAGGCATTACGGAATCAGGGTGTAGACGAGCCGTATGTAAAAATACTGAAAGATCTCTATAGCGTCTTCACAGCCACCGTAGTCCTCCACAAAGAAAGCAACAAAAGAGAGAGAGAAAGAAAATGATAAATGAAAGGCAGGGAGGTTAACCAGGACTGAGCCCGGTTGGCTACCCTACACAGGGGAAAGGGAAAGATGGTCGGAAAGATTTCAAAAAAAGAGAGAAAGTCCACTGGAGATATCAGTCGGTCACGCAGTCCGGATCACAGACGCTTACTCAATCCGGTCACTTTCAAATATCGCAGCAGTGCTTTTGTGGCCTTTTGTAGCTGTGATAAGCGAGGCCATGATCCCAAGATCTTGTTCAAGGTGAACGGCTTTCCATCTAGCTGATTGAGAGCTGTGCAGAGGTCCTGCCTTTCATTTTCATAAGATGGGCAGTAGCACAGTAGGTGTTCTATGGTTTCCTCGACACCACAGGCATTGCACTCGGCGCTATCAGCCGTTCCAATCAGAAATGCATAAGCATTTGTGAGTGCGACGCCCAAACGTAAGCGGCACAGCACTGTTTCCTCATTTCGCGGAAGACCTGGTAACAGCCGCAGTTGCATATAGGGATCGAGGGAATGCAAGTGATGGTGAGTGAATTCAGGTGTGTGCCACTTCTCCAATGTCAAAGAGCGCGCTAGCTTGCCTAAGTGTTGGGCTGCGTCGGTCCGCGATAAAGGTATTGAAACAAGGGTTGCTCCTTCGTGAGCTTTTCTAGCAGCTTCGTCAGCGAGGTCGTTGCCGGAGATACCGCAATGACCAGGTAGCCACTGAAACACGACGTCGTGTCCTTTCGCGATCATGTGATGGTGCATTTCTCGTATCTCCGACACGAGTTGTTCACATGACCCGCGACGAAGAGATGCTAGAAGACATTGTAAGGCCGCCTTCGAATCGCAGAATATAGCCCACCGATTAGCCGGCTGGTTATTAATATAATCAACGGCACCTCGGAGGGCAACAAGCTCCGAACTAGTCGATGTGGTCAAGTGAGAAACCATCCCGTTCACTAAGCATCCAATACAAGAAAGCAACAAAATCCTAATAAAGAAAGGCGTCAGGCAGGGAGATACGATATCCCCAATGCTATTCATAGCGTGTTTACAGGAGGTATTCAGAGACCTGGATTGGGAAGAATCGGGGATAAGAGTTAATGGAGAATACCTTAGTAACTTGCGATTCGCTGATGATATTGCCTTGCTTAGTAACTCAGGAGACCAATTGCAATGCATGCTCACTGACCTGGAGAGGCAAAGCAGAAGGGTGGGTCTAAAAATTAATCTGCAGAAAACTAAAATAATGTTGAACAGTCTCGGGAGAGAACAGTAGTTTACGATAGGTAGCGAGGCACGGGAAGTGGTAAGGGAATACATCTACTTAGGGGAAGTAGTGACCGCGGATCCGGATCATGAGACTGAAATAATCAGAAGAATAAGAATGGGCTGGGGTGCGTTTGGCAGGCATTCTCAGATCATGAACAGCAGGTTGCCATTATCCCTCAAGAGAATAGCGTATAACAGCTGTGTCTTACTAGTACTCACGTACGGGGCAGAAACCTGGAGGCTTACGAAAAGGGTTCTACTCAAATTGAGGACGACGCAACGAGCTATGGAAAGAATAGTGATGGGTGTAACGTTAAGGGATAAGAAAAGATCAGATTGGCTGAGGGAACAAACGCGAGTTAATGTCATCTTAGTTGAAATCAAGAAAGAGAAATGGGCATGGGCAGGGCATGTAATCCGGAGGGAAGATAACCGATGGTCATTAAGGGTTAAGGACTGGATTCCAAGGGAAAGGAAGCGTAGCAGGGGGCGGCAGAAAGTGAGGTGGGCGGATGAGATCAAGAAGCTTGCAGAGCCAACATGGCCACAATTAGTACATGCATGACCACGGTAGTTGGAGAAATATGGGAGAGGCCTTTGCCCTGCAGTGGGCGTAACCAGGCTGCTGCTGCTGCTGCTGATGATGATGACGATAATCTCGAAGCGCAGACACGCTAGAATTCTTCCAATTGACACTGCGTAGAAACACAACTGCCTCTAACTTTTCAATACAAGCATACCCACTTACTGCAGTAAGAAAAAAGGTAATTATTCAATTTTAGTTAATTGGAGTGCTGAGAGCAATAATTATCATCTCACTTTGTGTCCCCCGGACCACATAACTTATTTGCACAGGTGGTCTTCGAGTGCCTCCCAGTGCCTAGCCTTAAGAAAACCATAAAACGTAATTTTGAACACCCGGTAGTAATTATGTCACCAGGTCAGCGACATGTGTATATACAATATAACAATGCCAAGAATAAAGCGCGATGCAGCGCAGGGTTTATGCGCAGCTAGATCCAAACTACCGAATCACGAAGTTCCGTTATTTTCCATGTCACAGCATTGGCTGAACGTGCGCTGCGCATCATGTTTTGATCATGCTAGTAAACGCATAAAGGTACGTCCTCACTTGCGAAAATAAGCGCGCGCAATGCGGCGTGCTTATTTCAGCAGCGCTTGTGGTGTCGTCTTCTCGTCTCGTGTCCCATCTACGTTTTGCACTGTGAACACCAGGACGGAAAACCAACAAGCCCAAGCTGTTATTCTATAGAATTCTTGCTGTAAAAGCTGCTTTCGCGGCGCACGTCTTTAAGCACGCCGCCTTGCGTGCGCTTACTTGCGCAAGTGAGGACGTACTTTAACTCAATAGTTAAGCACTTTTTTCACGTACTGTCACAGGAGGATAAGAGTTTTCCCAACGTTATAACATATGAAAATGTCTCGTTTTTTTTTTTCACCACACGGTTTGCCATAAGGCATATTGTCGCTAAATAAATTAAATCCGTGCAGTCAATTTTCCTGAACACGGTACATATGTTAGATGTGGAGCTTATTTTACATAATTAACCTTTCGTAAATTGCAGGCAGATCTTCCAATGTCAAAGTCCCTCTAAGCCCTTTCACCTTGTGTTTCTCTCCTGGGCTTCTTTTACGGATAAATTTCTGAGAATAGGACAGCCCTGACCTTTAGGCATAATATGCGATACCTTGAGACCACAAAACTGCATTCGTTGTGTTTTTTCTACTCGCAGACAATGGCGCTCATGTTACCGCGCTAAGCATTCGTGAGCTACCAACCTCGCGCTCAAAGAACTTTTCAGTAAACATAATGAGGAGAAAAATTATCGTCATTTGTTCAGTTTGAAGTAAACACCTCGTGGCTTTACACGATCAATCTACGTAGTCACTGCTTCGTCCCATCCCCCTTCTCGAAAAAAGAAGAAGACGAAGCAGAAGAAGTAGGAATCGAGCATTGTAAAAAGATAAAAGTATCATCACGTAACATTTAGGTAGCATAGAAAATATAAAATCACATTTTCCGTAATCGTCTGTTTCCTTTCTTGTAGAAAAAAAAGTGGGTAACCTCTGCAAAAAAAAAAAAAAAATCGCATTAGTTCATGTGAGATGCTATTCACCATCGCGAATCACATGGTCCATTGGGGCAAGCAAACAAGTAGGGTGCTTCGTAGCATAGAGCATACGGCGTATAATGCCCCACTGGGAATCCTTCGTTGGCCAAGCGAATGGCGTCTTCAAAGAGCGCTTTCCAGGGAAGCCTGCCACCTAGGCGCTTGTGCAGCTCAGCGTAGCCGCGTATCTCTCCGGGCACGGCAATGGACAGGCCGCCTGCAGATTACCCCATAAAGAGACAGCAAGGAATAGAGAAATAAAGGTTAATGCAAATTGGCGAGGTCACACCACCAGTTTTGGTCAGTATGGGCGATATATCTATCTTGGGGCGCTGTAACGTAAAAGCTATTGCAATTTGTTTATATTCCTTTTCCGCCACTAGCCCTCCACAAGCGGTCAAACATTGCCGGCACGCCTCGCCCCCCCCCCCCCCCCCCCCCCTTCGCGCGTCTTTCACGCGACGTCGCACAAACCACGAAAACACCTAATCTGATAAGTGTACAGACTCATTATGCACAATAAGGCGAGAACAAACGAAAAGTTAATTCATGACAATTCTCCGATTTTTTCGCCACGCGCACTGCGTTAGTAACCAAATTGTCTCCGGGTGTGCCTACTTCGACTGTCTGTCACACGATGTCCCAAAACCGCGAGCACGAAGTGGACGCACTAAAGAGGAGCACTAATATGCCAAGAAAGAAAACTGCGCTTTTTTGGGAATAACCGAAGACTGCCCCGTTCCGAAAGGAATAAGAGGACGCTGTCCACCGAGCGCTCTGGAACTGACTACTCTGAGCTGCCGTGGAGAATGTATTTATCTGCGTATAATATTTTTATGATGACAGTATAATGTAGAGCACTATCGAAACGTATACGACATTGCTGTACAAACTCTACTTCAGTAGAGGTGCATTTTAGCGGTATTTTTAACCTTCCGGTTACACGCCGCTACAATTTTCTACCAGCCACCGCAAGCTAAGCAAAGGGAAGCGGACTTATCATAGACGCCGGTACCGCCTTCGTCATCCGGTTATCTAGTTTCACTATGCCAGCTCAGACCCAGTGACACCCTCTTTACTTGTGCGAGCTGCTCGCCTCTTATCGGCCGATTAGACAAGAAAATCCTGCCAAAGTACGCAAAGGTATTCGCTTTCAAAGCAAACAAAAGTGACCTCCCATAAACTAGGAGAATATTGGTTTGAGTAGTTCAAACATTCACATGACAGCCCGGTGCTTGCATTAGCGGTTACGCAAATGTGACGTCAGGAGATGCGAATGAAGTCGAAATTGAATTCTGGGGTTTTACATGCCAAAACCACGATCTGATGGGGCACGCCGTAGTGGGGAACTCCGGAAATTCTTACCACCTGGGGATCTTTAATGTACACTAATGCACGGGTGTTTTTGCATTTCGCCTCCATTGAAATGCGGCCACCACGGCCGGGATTTGATCCCGCGACCTCGTGCTGAGCAGCCCAACACCATAGCCACTAAGCCACCACGACGGGTTCAAAATGAAATAGAGTTATGCCGTACGGTCGTTGCTGCCATCTTAAGGTGATTCGTATGCTTCCAAAATACGATCAAATCGAGGTGGCTATCAATCTATCGGTACATATAAAATGTGATCTTTTATTGCATCTTGTGACATAAGATACCCGACGCATAAAACGGACAAGTCAGCAAAAAATTATCTGTTTAAACTACGTCGAAGTCAAACGTTGAAATTGTTACCACATACCTTTCTCGCCACGCACACCTACTGTACACGCTGCCCACCTTTTCCTCTTCGAGCACCAGCACCTCGTCAATTTATTATTTACCCGCAATACTTCCATATTCTCATTTTTAACCAGCCGTTTACCTTTCGAACTTGCTAATCCCTGGCGTGCTTGCTAGACTACTGGCGCTTGCATTATACGAGTGCGATTCTCAACTTTCCTAGCACATGCTAATGAAGTGCATAATATGCAAAGATTTTTTAAAATTTAAACTGTCTCTAGGCCAAACCTGCACCATCATATGTGAATTTCGTAAAGCGGCGACACGTCACACTTAGCAGGCCCGTGGAGCAAGCCTTTAGACAATACAGAATCCCGGGGAAGGTATTGAATATAATAATAATAATAATAATAATAATAATAATAATAATAATAATAATAATAATAATAATAATAATAATAATAATAATAATAATAATAATAATAATAATAATAATAATAATAATAATAATAATAATAATAATAATAATAACAATAATAATAATAATAATAATAATAATAATAATAATCAGCCTGGTTACACCCACTGCAGGTCAATGGCATCTCCCATACTTCTCGAACTACACCGGTCATGTACTAATTGTGGCCATGTTGTCCCTGCAAACTTCTTATTCTCATCCGCCCACCTAACTTTCTGCCGTCCCCTGCTACGCTTCCCTTCACTTGGAATCCAGTCCGTAACCCTTAATGGCCATCGGTTATCTTCCCTCCTCATTACATGTCCTGACCATGCCCATTTATTTTTCTTGATTTCAACTAAGATGTCATTAACTCACGTTTTTTCCCTCACCCAATCTGCTCTTTTCTTATCCCTTAACGTTACACCCATCATTCTTCTTTCCATAGCTCGTTGCGTCGTCCTCAATTTAAGCAGAACCGTTTTCGCAAGCCTCCAGGTTACTGCCCCATACGTGAGTACCGGTAAGGCACAGCTGTTACATACTTTTCTCTTGAGGGATAGTGGCAACCTGCTGTTCATGATTTGGGAATGCCTGCCAAACGCACCCCAGCGCATTCTTATTCTTCTGATCATTTCAGTCTCATGATCCGGATCCGTGGCCACTACCTGCCCTAAGTAGATGTATTCCCTTACCACTTCCAGTGCCTCGCTACCTATCGTAAACTGCTGTTCTCTTCCGAGACTGTTAAACATTACTTTAGTTTTCTGCAGATTAATTTTTAGACCCACTCTTCTGCTTTGCCTCTCCAGGTCAGTGAGCATGCCTTGCAATTGATCCCCTGAGTTACTATAAGCAAGGCAATATCATCAGTGAATCTCAAGTTACTAAGGTATTCTCCATTAACTCTTATCCCCAATTATTCCCAATCCAGGTAGCTGAATACCTCCTGTAAACACGCTGTGAATAGCATTGGAGAGATCGTATGTCCCTGCCTGAGGCCTTTCTTTATTGGGATTTTGTTACTTTCTTTATGGAGGACTACGGTGGCTGTGGAGCCGCTATAGATATCTTTCAGTATTTTTACATATGGCTGGTCTACACCCTGATTCC
Source organism: Dermacentor andersoni (assembly GCF_023375885.2). NCBI lineage: Eukaryota > Metazoa > Arthropoda > Arachnida > Ixodida > Ixodidae > Dermacentor > Dermacentor andersoni. The sequence goes on from NC_092816.1 coordinate 86,537,182, forward strand.
GTAATGCCTGCATGACTGCTGAAGTTTCGACTGAATCAAACACTTTCTCGTAATCAATGAAAGCTATATATAAGGTTTGTTTATATTCCGCACATTTCTCTATCACCTGATTGATAGTGTGAATATGTTCTATTGTTGACTAGCCTTTACAGAATCCTACCTGGTCCTTTTGTTGACAGAAGTCCAAGGTGTTCCTGATTCTATTTGCGATTACTGTAGTAAAAAATTTGTAGGCAACGGACAGTAATCTGATCTGTCTATAATTTTTCAAGTCTTTGGCGTCCCCTTTCTTATGGATTAAGATTATGTTGATGTTCTTCCAAGATTCCGGTACGCTCGAGGTCGTGAGGCATTGCGTATGCAGGGTGGCCAGTTCTTCTAGAACAATCTGCCCACCATCCTTCAACAAATCTGCTGTACCCGCATCTAGCCCAGCTTTCTTCCCCCTTTCCATAGCTCCAAAGTCTTTCTTTACTTCTTGTGGCGTTACTTGTGGGATGTCTAATTCCTCTAGACTATTCCCTCTTCCATTATCGTCGTGGGTGCCACTGGTACTGTAGAAATCTCTATAGAACTCCTCAGCCATTTGAACTATCTTATCCATATTAGTAATGATATTGCCCGATTTGTCTCTTAACGCATACATGATTCTTGCCTATTCCTAGTTTCTTCTTCACTGCTTTTAGGCTTCCTCAGTTCCTGAGAGCATGCTCAATACTATCCATATTATACTTCTTTACGGCAGCTATCTTACGCTTGTTGATTAACTTGGAAAGTTCTGCCAATTCTATTCTAGCTGTAGCGTTAGAGGCTTTCATACATTGGCGTTTTTTAATCAAATGTTTCGTCTCTTGCGAAGGCTTACCGATATCCTGTCTAACGAAGTTACCCCCGATTTCTATTGCACAGTCCTTAATGATGTCGATAAAGTTGTCGTTCGCTGCTCCAACACTAAGGTCCTCCTTCTGAGTTAAAGCCGATTACCTGTTCTGTAGCTTGATCCGGAATTCCTCTATTTTCCCTCTTACCGCTAACTCATTGATCGGCTTCTTATGTACCAGTTTCTTCCGTTCCCTCCTCAAGTCTAGCCTAATTCTTGATCTTAGCATTCTATGGTCCCTGCATCGCACCTTGCCGAGCACGTCCACATCTTGTATGATGCCAGGGTTAGCGCAGAGTATGAAGTCTATTTCATTTCTAGTGTCTCGCCATTCGGGCTCCTCCACGTCCACTTTCGTCTAGCCCGCTTGCGGAAGAAGGTATTCATTATCCGCATATAATTCAGTTCTGAAAACTCTACTAATAACTCTCCCCTGCTATTCGTAGAGCCTATGCTATATTCCTCCACTGACATGTCTCCAGCCTGCTTCTCGCCTACCCTGGCATTGAGGTCGCCCATCAGGATAGTGTATTTTGTTTTGCCTTTATCCATCGGCGAATCCACGTCTTCATAGAAGCCTCCGACTTGCTGGTTATCGTGAGTGGATTTAGGGGCGTAGACCTGTACGACCTTCAATTTGTACCTCTTATTAAGTTTCACAAGAAGACCTGCCACCCTCTCGTTAATGCTATAGAATTCCTGTATGTTACCAGCTATTTCCTTATTAATCAGGAATCCGACTCCTAGTTCTCGTCTCGCCGCTTAGCCCCGGTAGCACAGGACGTGCCCGCTTTTTAGCACTGTATATGCTTCTTTTGTTCTCCTAAACTCTAGATAACGTTCTAACATTAAACGTTGCCAGGTTCAGATTCCTCGGCTCATTAGATAACGTTCTAACATTAAACGTTGCCAGGTTCAGATTGCAATGGCGGCCTGTCCGGCCGCCATTGTTATAGTACTCTTAATTTGCGCACGGATGCTGCAAATCCCTAATCGGACCCGTAGCACCAGGCTAGTTCAGGTCCAAGAATATAGATGATAGCTAGACAAGCACTACAGATGGTTTAATGCTACGAAAAGAGGTCACGAGCACAAGAAAATGAATTTTACATGCACAGCAACAAAACAAATCATATCGAAAGTATACGAAGCTGTTAGGTAAAGAAAACTTTTTAGACGACAAATATGTGGGCCAAGGGCACAAATAATGTAGCCTATATGACAACACTCAAGGCGTTCTAAATTGGTTAAGATAGCGTGTCTCGGGGGCATTAGGGGAATCCTGTTATGTTTGCGCTGCCAAAACGCGTTTAATTTCAAATCTTAATATCATTGCACTTGGTTTATTTATTCGGCTTATCCACTTGTTCTTTGTGTTGCATTCTTTCTTGTCTTTATGGTATTTCCTTGGCACATAAGTTGCTCTTTGTGCTTGTTACGTCAGTTATGCACCAATATGGCAGCTAAGCCAAATGCTGCTCCAACGTAGTTTCCGCGTGAATTGCGGGAAGGTGTAAGCTGGTTTGCAACGCAGTGCTTCTGCGCGTGAAGTTTTTTTTTTTTTTCAAGTAGTGTTGTGCTACGGTACCAAAATTTCAGCTAGAGAAGGCAGCCGCTGTCACTGGCTGTGTTCGATTGTAGGGACAATCATGAAGAAAATAACCTTAATGCAACATCTATTCATCTTCTGCATTACAGGCATAAACATATGGCGCAGTAGAAGATCCAGCTAGCGTGAAATTTTGTATCGAATAGCTCAAAGGTATGAAATACAAAAGAAATACCTCTAGCAGCGTACGAACTATTGGAAACACTCAATATCATCCGCGTTTTACTCGTGAATATTGTAAAGCTATCCTATTTCTTGGAAAGCTTGCGGTGTGAAGACGAAGTGTCTTCCATTCGCAGTTATGTGTTACGAATAATAAACTTCTGTACATTACCCATGAGAGACAGCGTAGCGTTCTCGACGAACATGTCCGTGGTCGCAGCCTTGGGAGCCACCTCTCGAGAGATGAGCGACATGGCCTGCCCGTCACGCCTGCATTGAAATGGGAGCGCTTACAACCATGCCGTTCGGATTTATATTCAAAGTTAAATAAATGCAGTGGTATTACCATGCACTTAGAGGCTCTAATATTTTTAGTATTACATAATTATGCTATCACCTGCAATACATTCACCACGGTTTCTACCGGGGCATACACGCAGAATTACCCGAGATACATACTCTCTCTCTCCCTGTTATCTTTGTTTCCCCTTCCCCATTCCCCCGGTGTAGGGTAGCCAACCGGACGTTATTCTGGTTAACCTCCCTGCCTTCTACTTATCTCTTTCCCTCCTCCTCCTCCTCCTCCTCCTAGATATATACGGCGGCGAATCAGAAAGTCCCTGCCTCTATATCTTTTAGCCCAATTATGACTGTAAATGCGAAGTCAACATATCCATTCCCAGCGGTGGACCTTTCTTGGGCCGGCCCGACCATATCTGCCGGTAGTTCCGCGGCATGGCGCTTCTGTCAGTTGCTGAATAAAGCCCCTTGTTAATTTGACAAGGGACTTTATTCCTGAAGATGGCCGTTGTGCTTCACACGTACACGGCATACGAGCAACAAAGTCTGATTCGTTTTGTATGAAACAAGGGACGAACGCCCATTAAATTCCACTGGGAAATGCAGCCGACGTATGGGGAAAGGTGTCTCGCTTTGAGAAGTATGAGGTGGTGGCGTTGTGAGTTAGCAAAAGGGGCCGTGAAGACTCGCACGGCAATGAGCGTTCGGGGAGGCCGTGTGCATCGCTGAATGACATCAGGGGCATCGCTAATTTAGTGCTGCGATGGGAGAAATGTCTGAACCGGTGTGGGGACTATGTTAAAACATAGTGTAAGGTACGTAAAACAGCACGTACATTTGTAATTACTTGTATTTACCTTATTCTGGCCAAATAGGGGCACAAACTTTCTGATTCGGCCTCATAGATAGATAGATAGATAGATAGATAGATAGATAGATAGATAGATAGATAGATAGATAGATAGATAGATAGATAGATAGATAGATAGATAGATAGATAGATAGATAGATAGATAGATAGATAGATAGATAGATAGATAGATAGATAGATAGATAGATAGATAAAACTATGGGGTTTAACGTGCCAAAACCACTTTCTGATTATGAGGCACGCCGTAGTGGAGGACTCCAGAAATTTCGACCACCTGAGGTTCTTTAACGTGCACCTAAATCTAAGTACACGGGTGTTTTCGCATTTCACCCCCATCGAAATGCGGCCGCCGCGGCCGGGATTCGATCCCGCGACCTCGTGCTCAGCAGCCCAACACCATAGCCACTGAGCAACCACGGCGGGCAGATAGATAGATAGGGTAGGGAGGAGAGGGGATGAGGGATTAAAAGAAAAAAGGGGAAGGCGAATGGGACAATTCACTCGCACCGTACCAAATAGAGTTCTACAAGCGTCTTTTTAGGTGTGTTGATTTTAGAGAAGACATGAGGCATGCTTTCTGGGTTCACCATGGATGACGCCAAGTAGTCACAATCGTAGCGTCTGCAATGGGTCGATCGTCCAGTTGAATGAGTGCGCTCCAAAGAGGCGTACGTTGAACGTCAACGCGTGTGCAGGGGCGGAGGGGGTGCTCGATGGGCTCGTCACGGTTGAAGCGTTCGCATACAAAAGAGTCAACCATTCCGTTGAGGAATGAGAATGACTTTGTAAAAGCAACACCCGGTCGTTGCCGGCACAGCGGTGCAAATGACTCTGGGAGAGAGGGGTCGATAACGAAAGGCAAAGTAGCTAGGCACTGTAAAAGAGCAAATTGCTGAACTGAGGACCAAGGCAGCTGATATCGTGTTGGTTATAATGAAAAAGTACGAGCGGCTGCACTGTTCGTTTTAAATTTTGTTGGCCATAGATAGAGAACCTACGCGCACCAAAGACGAAGGCAGAGTTACTGCATAGCGGCACAGACAGTATCGCAGGAGATCTTTCTTCTTTGGTCGATCACATGTTAGCAGAGGAAGAGGCTGCATTACAAAGAAGCACACCGTTTAAATTCTCAGAATCTTCAACCCTAATTCTCTGGCTAGCTAAAATTTATCTAAAAAATTTTACGAAGAATAGGACATGGTTATAAGCATAAATATGTGCGCCATACAACCTACAAATTTTGAAACGGAGCATTGTTTCCATATTGTAAAGGCTGAATAAGTGCGAGAGCGGCCTTGTTTACTTCGTTATTGAAGTAGCTAGTGAGCTATTTTCTTGATTAGTTAGCTATTTTCGTTAATTGCACTCTAATTTTACTGAGTAGTAGGTTTGAAAGTTCCCGTACTTGCCTACTATATATCAGTTATGTGTTCCCAACGCATTATTAACTATGGAGCTCTTTTCATAACACTTTTTATACCGGGGTCCATTTCGCTAATTCTTTAAACTGAGGCAACGTTGGCCCGTTCAAAAAAGAAAAAAAAAACAATACTAGCACGCACAACGACAGAGAGCTGAAATATATTTGGCTGTTGAAAGTCGAAACATTTGTCTAAAGGTTCCGACAAAGTTAGCCCGATCCAACGAGTGTACAGTTTGTGTGCAAGCGCCTGCAAATTGTAGTAGTTAAGCAGAGCAGAGCAATTGCGCTGAAATTCATTGATTGTATAAGGACAGGATGTCCTATAAAAAAAACATTTCAAAAGCAAGCGAATTTGCGTTGACAGCGCTTCTACATGCGTAATAGAAAAAATACGAGCGGTGTCGTGTAGACGCTTTTGGGTAAGCATTGTGTTGGGAAGTTCCGATCGTGAACAGATTTTAATTATTCTAGTAATGATAAGTACGATAAGTTGGCTCTTGATATAAGCGAGACCTTTCGAGACTTTTTTCAGCAGGTGAAGCAAGCGACCGATGCTTGTCATTTATCAGCTTGTCATTTACCGCCTACATAGTGCTTGCCGCTCACCCAAAAATATCATGATATAGAAGTGCGTAGTCAGGCCCCCATGCGGCATACCTTGAGTAATGCGTTGCGACAAATCCGCCTCCGATGCCCATGAATTGCGGAAGCACAACGCCCATGCAAAGTAAGGTGGCCACAGCTGCGTCCGCTATGTTGCCTCCCTTCCCGTGTATTGTCCTGCAAAGATAAAGTCAACGTGACAGAGAAACTTCGTCTACTTGGATATGTCAGTCTTCCGTTTGGCACCCCGTGAGCTATAATTATAGCAGTTTTTATTAGATTCTCCACGATTCCAGACACTAGGAAATACAGTTTATTTTACAAAGGGCAACGCAAAAAAAGTTTTTCACCGGATCTTTAAAAACGGGATCAGTTTCCTTGAGAGTCCCACACAAGAATTAAGAAAAAAAAAAGACGAAGCTTTCTTGTTGTTTATTGATAGCCTTTGCTAAGGCAAAAGGGTAAAACAGGAAAATAGGAGGCCTATATGCTTCGCTTGCGATGACACCAACTAAGAAAATCGCTACGCTAAGCGGCGCAGAATATCAGCGGCGTCGACGGGCGAATCTCGCTTTGGCCCGGCGAGAGACACGCCAGCGTGAAGCAGAACGCCTTCGCGCGTTCGCGGCGCCGCTGGCATTCCTGAAGCTCAGCGCGTGGCTACTCAACTGGCTGCCCAACACACTAGGGAGTCGGACCAAAATGCTCGTGTCGTCGCCGAAGTGACGTGGCAGCTGGGCGCCCCTCGCCAACAGGACACCGCACACCAAGCAAACCTGCAACACGGTCGCCGACACGCAAATCGTGCGCCTTTCGCTGCAGCGGACCGTGAGTTCACGGAGCCAACATGCAACAGCTTCTGTGAAGGCACGCTTCACTTTCGTGTTCTGCCGATTCCTATGAAAGAGGGATCGAGCCTAATTTTTTTGTCTAGCAGTGGATGCTGCGTTGCTGAATCCTGAAAATGCGAAGATGGTTTACACTGTAGGAAAACAAAGACTGACAAAAAAATGAAAGCATACCCCACAAAGTATTCACTATTTAAAATGAGGTTATAAGAATCGATGAATAAACATCGTTTATATCCCATACGTGAGAGAATGCGCTCATTATCGAATAAGGACGGGAGAACCCAGCGCATGAAAACAAACTAGAAAGGAATATTGTTTGACAAAAGAACAAAACAACAATACATGCAGCCAGCCTACGTCTCCAAATCTATGGTAATCTCAATGTGTCAGGAGTCACAACGAGCACAGCTTGTTTGATTTTTCCAATGGGAAGCATTCTCTGCTGCAGGGACTTCGCGGGAGGTTGGTGGGTAGGTAGGTAGATAATAGTTTTCAAAGCGCAAACAAGGAGCATGGCGCAAAACGAAGGTCATTCACAGGACATGCGCAGGAGAGCGCCTGTCCTTTGAATGAAGTTCCTTTTGTGCCGTGTTCCTTGTTTTCTCTTTGAAAACTACTTGCCAATTACGCACTAACTAGGCCCACAGAAAGTTCTTCTAAGGTAGGTAGGTGTTGTCCCGCCACATTTCGGACCTTACGTAAAAGAAAGAAATTCATGATTGTCACAGGAATTGAACCTTTTCCTGCAAGCAGAAAGCTCAATGCTCGAACTACTAGGCCATGATCGCAAGCATACTCCTCTCACACACTCCTTTCGACTAGCTATTTCAAATCTTTCAGCACGTGCGTCAAATGCCCGTTTCTCACATTCTTTCCTCCTGAGAGCTAGCGATTTAAGAGCCTGTATTAGACTGCATTCATCTTCGGGATCGGGCCACATGACATTACCCAGTCCTTTCCTCGTAGTAGCGTCAGCTACTGCGAGGAACTGCGCGGCACTGCATAACGCCTTCAAGGTCGGCACAGTTCGAACAGGTTTCAATGCTTCGTCGTCGGAGTGCCAATGACCATCGTCAATTTAACAGACACCACATGACACAGGCGTCGGACCCGTAACAGCATCAAAAAATTACGCCGAAGAAAGTATACGATAGCAGGGGCGCTGTAACGTAAAACTATTCCAAACATTTCTATTCCACTTCTGCTATCAGCCCTTCGCGATTGGTGAAAAACTGTTAAGGACCACCCCCCCCACCTTCACCTGTCTGTCACACGACGTCACGAAAATTGCGATAGCTCCCTATTTGATATGACGTGTACACACTGATTACGCATAATTTGACCGAACAAAAGAAAAATTGTTATTTCTCATTTGACGCCTTTCCACCATTAGCGCTCGGCTATTGGTGAAAAGTTTTCGGGCTGCGCCCATTTCACCGGACTCTCACGCGACGTCAGAAAACCGCAAAAACTCACGGCGTCAAAGTGACGGGTACGCGTTAAAGATGCATTAATATACTGAACAAAACTGAATTTTCTTCAGAATAGCCGCAGGCTACCCCGTTGCGAAAGCAATAAAAGATGGCTGCCACCGATCGCTGAAGCACAGGCTACTCGTACCTGCCGGAGAGCGTGGGTTTATTTGCGTGCAATAAAACTTTTTGCGTGGCCGTGTAACGTTTTGGAGAACTTTCGGCACGTTTACGACTTCGTTCTGCCAACTCATATTTGCTGAAGATCCATTTTAGCGTCATTCTTAAGCTTCCGTTGCATGTCACCGCGATTGTCGATGAGCCACCGCAAGCTAAGTAAGAGAAAGCGGACCAATCACAGACGGCGGCACCACCCTCTTCATCCGGTTATCTATTTTCAGTGCACTGGCTCGGCCCCATCAAATCCCTCTCCACTTGAGCGTGCTCTTCGCCTCTTCTGAGCCAATTAGATAAGAGAAGCCGCTCAGTGTAGGCAATGTTATTCGTTTTTCAAGCAAACGAAATTGACCTCCTACGAACGAGGAGAGCGTTTGATTGGTCTGTTCAGACAAACTTGTGGGTGACCGCCCGATGCTTGCGTCGGCGGTTACACAAATTTGACGGCAGGAGACTTGAACAAAAACATATTGGAATAGTTTTACGCTATATTGCCCCAGTTTAAATACAGATTTCTTCGTTGCGCCACGAATTTGAAGCTTCGAAGACGGTTCTCCATCTGTCTTATACTTAAAGCTGGTTTAATGATGTCCAAGTACGTAGTTCGCTCGCTGGTAAACGACAGGATCCTCCTGAGGGAACGCGGCTTGAACAGGAACATGCCAAAAGTTGACAAAACAAAACAAAACAAAACACAGTGGCCAAATTTGCAAAATTTTGAATTCGTTGGTGCTCTCTGCAATTGGCCGGTTGCCTTCACTAATAATATGTTTAGCATCATCCATTGGGGGAAATTTTCTCTTGCGAACAATTCTAGCGTAACATATTCTTTTCTAAATGCGGGCCCAGGTTGTCTTTAAACCAAGTACCTGAGAACATCGCGCAGTTAACAAAATGACATTTATTTGCTCCGCACTATCGACTGGTATTATTTTTTCTTGAACAAAAAATTATTTGGAGTGTCACTTTAAGACAAGAGTAAATTTTTTTATCACATACGTTAAAGAGGAAGCAGTTGGGGGCACTTTTGTGAGGTATAGCGCAGCACAGTTATCTTCACAGGCTGCACATCTTTGGCGTAACTTATGTTTGCACAGGCTACTTCCTCCCCTAGAGCCGCCAGTATTGCACGAGTGAGAAAGTCGATGCGCCAGCAGCGTTTGGGACGTCGAGCGGGCGATGCAACAAGAAAGGCTTGGAAGGAGTGGGCATTGTTCATGGTCGTGGTTAAGATACTAAAGATAAACTCGGCGCGAAATATCCACACGAAAGGAAGCACGTGTTTAGGCTTGATATATTGAAGTTATCAGTTATCACTCAAGAGTCCTCAATGTCACTCAATGGCGGACAGGCCGCCATTGGAATATGAACCTGGCAACGTTTAACGCTAGAACGTTATCTAGTGAGGCGAGTCTAGCAGTGGTATTGGAGGAATTAGAGGGCAGTAAATGGGATATAATAGGGCTCAGTGAAGTTAGGAGGCAAAAAGAAGAATATACAGTGCTAAAAAGCGGGCACGTCCTGTGCTACCGGGGCTTAGCGGAAAGAAGAGAACTAGGAGTCGGATTCCTGATTAATAAGAACATAGCTGGTAACATACAGGAATTCCATAGCATTAACGAGAGGGTGGCAGGTCTTGTTGTGAAACTTAATAAGAGGTACAAAATGAAGATTGTACAGGTCTACGCCCCTACATCCAGTCATGATGACCAGGAAGTCGAAAGCTTCTATGAAGACGCGGAATCGGCGATGGGTAGAGTGAAAAGCAAATAGACTATACTAATGGGCGACTTTAACGCCAAGGTAGGCAAGAAGCAGGCTGGAGACAAGGCAGTGGGGGAATATGGCCTAGGCACTAGGAATAGCAGGGGGGAGTTATTAGTAGAGTTTGCGGAACAGAATAATATGAGGATAATGAATACTTTCTTCCGCAAGCGGGATAGCCGAAAGTGGACGTGGAGGAGCCCGAACGGCGAGACTAGAAATGAAATAGACTTCATACTCTGCGCTAACCCTGGCATCATACAAGATGTGGACGTGCTCGGCAAGGTGCGCTGCAGTGACCACAGGATGGTAAGGACTCGAATTAGCCTAGACCTGAGGAGGGAACGGAAGAAACTGGTACATAAGAAGCCGATCAATGAGTTAGCGGTAAGAGGGAAAATAGAGGAATTCCACATCAAACTACAGAACAGGTATTCGGCTTTAACTCAGGAAGAGGACCTTAGTGTTGAAGCAATGAACGACAATCTTGTGGGCATCATTAAGAAGTGTGCAATGGAAGTCGGTGGTAACTCGGTTAGGCAGGATACCAGTAAGCTATCGCAGGAGACGAAAGATCTGATCAAGAAACGCCAGTGTATGAAAGCCTCTAACCCTGCAGCTAGAATAGAACTGGCAGAACTTTCGAAGTTAATCAACAAGCGTAAGACAGCTGACATAAGGAAGTATAATATGGATAGAATTGAACATGCTCTCAGGAACGGCGGAAGCCTAAAAACAGTGAAGAAGAAACTAGGAATTGGCAAGAATCAGATGTATGCGTTAAGAGACAAAGCCGGCAATATCATTACTAATATGGATGAGATCGTTCAAGTGGCTGAGGAGTTCTATAGAGATTTATACAGTACCAGTGGCACCCACGACGATAATGGAAGACAAAATAGTCTAGAGGAATTCGAAGTCCCAAAGGTAACGCCGGAAGAAGTAAAGAAAGCCTTGGGAGATATGCAAAGGGGGAAGGCAGCTGGGGAGGATCAGGTAACAGCAGATTTGTTGAAGGATGGTGGGCAGATTGTTCTAGAGAAACTGGCCACCCTGTATACGCAATGCCTCATGACGTCGAGCGTACCGGAATCTTGGAAGAACGCTAACATAATCCTAATCCATAAGAAAGGGGACACCAAAGACTTGAAAAATTATAGACCGATCAGCTTACTGTCCGTTGCCTACAAAATATTTACTAAGGTAATCGCAAATAGAATCAGGAACACCTTAGACTTCTGTCAAGCAAAGGACCAGGCAGGATTCCGTAATGGCTACTCAACAATAGATCATATTCACACTATCAATCAGGTGATAGAGAAATGTGCGGAATATAACCAACCCTTATATATAGCTTTCATTGATTACGAGAAAGCGTTTGATTCTGTCGAAACCTCAGCAGTCATGGAGGCATTACGGAATCAGGGTGTAGACGAGCCGTATGTAAAAATACTGAAAGATATCTATAGCGGCTCCACAGCCACCGTAGTCCTCCATAAAGAAAGCAACAAAATCCCAATAAAGAAAGGCGTCAGGTAGGGAGATACGATCTCTCCAATGCTATTCACAGCGTGTTTACAGGAGGTATTCAGAGACCTGGATTGGGAAGAATTGGGGATAAAAATAATGGAGAATACCTTAGTAACTTGCGATTCGCTGATGATATTGCCTTACTTAGTAACTCAGGGGACCAATTGCAATGCATGCTCACTGACCTGGAGAGGCAAAGCAGAAGAGTGGGTCTAAAAATTAATCTGCAGCAAACTAAAGTAATGTTGAATAGTCTCGGAAGAGAACAGCAATTTACAATAGGCAGCGAGGCACTGGAAGTTGTAAGGGAATACATCTACTTAGGGCAGGTAGTGACGGCGGATCCGGATCATGGGACGGAAATAATCAGAAGAATAAGAATGGGCTGGGGTGCGTTTGGCAGGCATTCTCAGATCATGAACAGCAGGTTGCCATTATCCCTCAAGAGAAAAGTGTATAATAGCTGTGTCTTACCAGTACTCACCTACGGGGCAGAAACCTGGAGGCTTACGAAAAGGGTTCTACTCAAATTGAGGACGACGCAACGAGCTATGGAAAGAAGAATGATAGGTGTAACGTTAAGGGATAAGAAAAGAGCAGATTGGGTGAGGGAACAAACGCGAGTTAATGACATCTTAGTTGAAATCAAGAAAAAGAAATGGGCATGGACAGGACATGTAATGAGGAGGGATGATAACGGATGGCCATTAAGGGATACGGACTGGATCCCAAGGGAAGGGAAGCGTAGCAGGGGGCGGCAGAAAGTTAGGTGGGCGGATGAGATTAAGAAGTTTGCAGGGACAGCATGGCCGCAATTAGTACATGACCGGGGTTGTTGGAGAAGTATGGGAGAGGCCTTTGCCCTGCAGTGGGCGTAACCAGGCTGATGATGATGATGATGATGATGACTCAAGAGTCGTGTCGTCATAATTTTTTTCAGACGCTTAACGAGACGTCTATGAAATAAGTACACTCCATTTTTATATAGCAAACTTCAATTTCTTTCATCTTCTCCGACGATTTTCGCATGTTTTACGCAATGCTAGTGTCGTTCAGAACTTCATCTTTTTATTCATTTATTTACAATATGAGCTGCCAGCCGCACATGTAGAAGCTAATGCAGTTGTTATCTCACTAGACAATCAAACATAACAGTGAATTAGCTAAAAACATAATTATTTAATTTTGGTTATTTAGTGGATATGGATTTAGATTTTTTGTGCAAGTAATGTCCGCCTCTTCGAGCAGACCATCTCAGAGACTAGAATTGCGCTATCTGCCGCAGGCAGTACTAAAAAATAAAAAATAAAAAATAAAAATGTGAAAGTGTTCTCTGAAACACGCTGTATAAGCTACGCTACGATGTTCACTTGTAAAATTGCGACCGAGAAGATGATTGAAAGACAAATTTGCTTTGGCACTCGGGGAAATTTAAGGCCCTTGCGGCTGCTCAATTAAGTTCCTAGAGCGTTTTCAAGATGAAAAACAAATAGTTCTTCAGTACGGAGTAAGAAGTAAGGAGTACGCTTCTGCCTTGTCGTAGAAAAGAGCCCCAAGCTAACCTTTCTTACTTGGGTAATGGCAGTTTAAGCTTTTCGCTAGGAAGAAAAATGAACCTTTTCTTCAGTTACCTTGGCACCGTTGCACATAAAGCAGCTTCAGTAGAGACGGCCCAGTGAGTGAAATTACCGAGGTCAGAAGAGGCCTTGTACTGCGGGCGGCAGGCATTACTGCGGTCTTCTTGAGCAAATCCGCACTTGACCACAAAAGCAGCGAGTACCAGCAGCACGTCGCTGTTCCCCATGTCGCAAGCAGCTTCGGTATCGGCGAAACTAAAAGCGCTTGTGCCGCGAAGCAATGTGCCGAGTGAAAGTGCTGATGGACTGTGGCACAGCTGGGACTCGACGTCGCTCTGCTTGTCTGCTGCTCGTGCCTCAGCTGTTTCCCGCTTAATGATGCTTCAGTGAGGCCGGTTTGTTGATCGCTTAGCACTAGAACACCGGAAATAAAACACGCGTCCACTGAAGGTCAAAAGCGTGGCAGTTTGGGCGAGTTGGTATGTCATGACTGTTTTAGGCTTGTAGCGCAGCTCAGAAAGAGCAAAAAAAGGAAGGAGGTAGGGGTAATCAAAGGGAACCGAAAACAGAGTGAGTGCTAACTTCCAACTGATGGCTTATTTCGTGACACAAGACTACTTATACACTCGGCAAACCATGTGACATCAAAAGATTACAAAGAACCAAGCAACAAAGCCGATAGTAGCCAAGTGGCAACAAATTCAGACAGCCTGTGGCGGAGATACGCCAGTCGGAGATACGCCAATTCATTGCTTGGTAATGATAATGCGGGTGAGCTTACACATGCATGGCCCAGATCAATGATAGCCTTTGCTTCGATGATGTCTCTTGTGAGCTGATTACGACTATGACCTAGAATGACGCATTCCTCTAAAACAGGTTCGCAACCACACGTTTTGCAGTGCTGCGCAGGAAACCCCCCAGCTGTAATACAATTCCTGGCATTGTAACCATGTTCGCACAGCCTGTCATTCAGACATCGGCCAGTTTGACCAACGTAACGTTTTCCACACTTGAGTGGAAAACAATAAACAACACAATGTGCGAAATTAACGAACTTATTTTTGTGGTTCTCATCACAGGAAAGGGGAGCTACCTTATTCAGATTAGTGAGCTTGCAAATCCTCATGAGCTTGTTAGGGGCAGAAAACACTACACGAACATTCGCTCGCTGGGCGATTTTCTTAAGATTATGCGAGATGGTATGAATATAAGGGATGAGGCTTGTCCTACCCCGAGTAGTTGCAGGATTATATGCGTGCTGGCTGTCTTTTCTACACTCACTTAGAATTCGTTCTGCTATTGACGCTTGTAGGGACACGGGATAACCAGCCTGCGAAAGCCGTTCGCACTGAGAGGCAAAGTTAGACGAAACACAATGGTGGCACGACTTTTTCAAAGCATTATTAAGGCAAAGGTTAGCAATGCCTCTCTTGACCAACTTAGAATGGGCAGAATGAAACGGAAGAAGTGGTTTGTTAGCACGAGGTTCATAGAACCAACACGTATGAATATCCGAACAAGCTAGGCGCAGATCCGAAAACCGGATCGTGTGATCCTGTGGGAGCTCGTAGGTAACGTCAAGGGGCGCAAGGCATTCCTTGACTATTGGCACTGCCGAGGCAACCTCAGTCTCAAGGTCAGCTGGAGAACACTGAACACAAAATAAAAAATCGTCCACATAACGAAATATGTTAAAAATGTTAGTCTGATAAAGGTTCACTGACATGGCGACGTCTAGGCGAGCTAAATATAAATCACTGAGGAGCGGGGCAATGCACGAACCAATGCATACTCCGTTTTTCTGCAAATAGATGGTGTCATTCCATGTAATGAATGTTGATGACAAATAAAAGCTGAAAAGTTCTAAAAAGTGATTACTAGGCAGCCCAGCATTATTTTGAAAACGAGTGACGCCAAATTCAATTGTCTGCAAAATAGCTGACAGCAGGTCATTGTGAGGAATAGAATAGTAGAGGTCCTTCACATCGACGGAGAAGAATTGAAAGCCTCGATCAGAGTTGTCCTTTAAAAATTCAATTACTTCATCGGAGTTGCGTATTAACAACGGGTCATTCACGGGTAAAATGGCTAGCTTGGCCTGCAGAAACAGTGTGACAGCCTTCTGCCACGTGTCCTTCTCTGAAACAGTAACCCTCAACGGGACGTCAGGATTGCGCGTTTTCGCGCTAAAGAACACCTCTAGGTGATCTCGTTTGCTGCTGGCAACGTTTCTCAACATTTTGTCCAAGTTTCATTCCCTGCAAAGTTTCTTAGCCTTGGGCTTTTACCTTACTTAAGGACACTGTATCCTGACGCTTAAAAACGGCGGAAATTGCCTGACCAGCTTTTGCGTGAAAATTCCCTTCTCAGAGTACACAGAACCCGCCTTCTTTATTTGCGGTAACACGCAAATCGAATTGTCACGCAGATAGGTAGCTACACGTCTCAACGAAACCTTCGGATGCGTCATTCCAGGTCATAGTCGTAATCAGATCACAAGAGAAATCATCGAAGCAAAGACTATCATTGGTCTGGGCCATGCTTGTGTAAGCTGACCCGCATTATCATTATCAAGCAATGAATTGGCGTATCTCTGACTGCAGCCACAGGCTGTCTGAATATGTTGCCACTTGGTTACTATCGGTTTTGTTGCTTGGTTCTTTGTAATCTTTTGATGTCACATGGTTTGCCGAGTGTATAAGTAGTCTTGTGTCATGAAATAAACCATCAGTTGGAAGTTGGAGCTCACTCTGTTTTCTGTTCCCTTTGATTACGCCTACCTCCTTCCTTTTCTTGCTCTTTCTGAGCTGCGCTACAAGCCTAAGACGCGTCCACTGATGATATCAATTAGTTCAGGATGAAGATCAATGTACAAACTATGCGAAATTTCCTTCGGGGTGCCCAAGGGTACTGTTCTTGCACCGCTTCTCTTCCTCCTGTATATCAACGATATACCACTCAACGTAGATGTCACAGTTCACGTGCTTGCAGATGACTGCATTATTTATAAAGAAATTAAGGATCATAGCGATCACGTTATTCTAAACAGCGGAATGTCTTGTATTGCGGACTGGTATCAAGACTGGCAGATGCTAGATTAATTTAGAAAAAAAAAAACTGTATTTATATCAGTGATAAGGAAGAAAAGAAAACCCTTAATTTCATATATAGCATTATTGAAACAGAAATAAAATCTGTGGATGAATATAAATAACTTGGCGTTATTCTTTCTGTCGACCCAAAAGTGGAGCAAGCAGGTCTCTTACATAACAAGTAAAGCTCTCACCGCGCTGTTTCGCTCAAGTGGTCTATCTCCTCCGCATCCCCTACTACTAAGTTACTGGCTTGCACATGCCTAGTTCTTCCGATACTTGAATATAACATTATCGGCTGGTTTCCTCGCACAAACAACTTATAGCGAAATTGGAAGGGGTCCAGAAGAGGGCAGTTCGATTCATTTATAATAAATATCGTACACAGGACTCTCCTAGCGATCTCCTTAATAAAGCCGGTCTTACCATTAAATGCAGTCGAGCCTATTTCTTGCGCCTTAAGTTCCTCAACCTACTTTTGAGTGGAGCCCTTAAAAGTTGACATAAACCAATACCTGTTACTTTCAGCTACAAGAAAGTTGCGCACAAAGCATTCTAAACATTTAACAGAATTAAGATGTCATTGCAATACATTTAAGTATTCTTTCTTTTCGCTAGCAGCCAGGGAATGGAACGTACTAACAGATGATACAGTCAACAGACCGTCACTTGAAGGTTTTCTATCCACTCTAAGGCCTGCTTATCCCTCTTGACACCTGCCATGTATCAGACTTAGCTTTTTCATTCGTGTAATGTTTGTTGTGTGAATATACGCCACAAACGCCTTGTTTTTGTATTTACTTTGTATAACTATACTGCGCCTTTTCTACCTTGTATAAATATTGTTACTTAGTATTCAAACTCTGACTTGTATTGTTGGGGCTATGTCTTCTCTTAATTCTTTATTTAGGTTCCAGGGCCTTCATTTGTGTGTTTCAGCTTTTTGCGCTTCATTCTGGCCCTTTCCTTAGTCCGCTGAGCACGAGGTCACGGGAACGAATCCCGGCCATGGCGGCCGCATTTCGATGGGGGCGAAATGCGAAAACATCCATGTACTTAGATTTAGGTGCACTTTAAAGAACCCCGGGTGGTTGAAATTTCCGGAGTCCTCCACTATACGGCGTGCCTCATAATAAGAAAGTGGTTTTGGCGCGTAAAACCCTATAATCTAAATTCTGGCCCTATCCTGTAACAGCCGCTCAATGAGGCTAACAGCATTGTCCAAGTAAATAAATAAATAAATAAATAAATAAATAAATAAATAAATAAATAAAAAATAACCACAATCTCGTTCGAATTATGCTTTATTGTGTCTACGTAAAACACAGTTAAAAAGGATTGCAAGGTATAGTCTCTTTCTTCCTGTCCATATGGAATAGAAGTTCTAAATCATCAATAATCATAGGCGTTTTTTTTTTTTTTTTGATACTTTGAAGTGCGGAAATGTATTGCGAAACGCGACATGGTGGTGGTGGTGGTGGTAAACTTTATTGATAAGGGGAAGGAGAAAGGGGGAGATGGCTGCCGGATCAGGCTCAAGTAAGGCCCTGGGCCTGCTTGGCCTTCTCCAACCAGCCCACCAGTTCAAGCTGTCGGTCCACGTCCCTGGAACTGAGCCAGGCTGTCCAGTCAGTTTCGCGACCGCTTGCATTTTATCGAGTTGCTTGGCTGGTGGTGGGAGCGCGCGACGCCTCAGTCGATGCCTGTGGGCTATTTCGTGATAAGTCTTGCAGGGTTCCTCGTGTCTCTCCTCCTCGTTCACGCTGTCCGCATCCGCGGACGAGGCTCGGCGCAACATAAAAAAAAAGGCCTCCACGCACTACAATCAGGGGCCTGAAAAGAGGTTGAACTACTGGGTAGTGATTAAAATTACTGCATAATTTCCTCTGTTTAATCTTCGTATGGTCGCGAGTCCTCTGTGCTTATTGCGTGCTTGGCGTGGGCGGGTGTAGGGTCGCTGTAATCGCTGATCCCGTAGGCCTTCACTATGCCACTCCTGCGAACAACGTGCTCGGGCAGCGTGTAATGTACCAGCTCGCATATTAGGAAAGCAGTTGTCACCTCAGCGGACTTTATGCTTCTTAACATCGATTTAATCATATTCCAATTTGGTGATCGCTGTGTCTGAAGGGGCAAAGTTCTAACTGGGGTTGTATAAGTCGGTGGTCGCTTTTTTAGTTGCGACGATAGATTGGATTTTTCACAAGCACTGCTCCAGGAGGGCACATGTAACCGGTAAATGGAGGCCTCAGGAGAGTACCTGAGGTTATAATAAAGCAGGTGGTGCAGGATCTCCAGGCCACCCATAGAGTTTCATATTAGTATAATATAGTATCTATTTAGAAACTCTATAAGGTCACCCAACGGGTAGTGGGGGGATCAACGCTGGAAGCAGGGCGGCCCGTGGGTTGTGGCCGCGTAGGCCGGAGCGTGCCAGGGGGTGGTCGCATAAAAAATTGGCTCTCCGCGATAGCGGGCAGCCGATCTTATACATCCTTGGCACGCGCAGGCCTCGGTGAGCGCCAACCCACGGACCAGTCCGGGTTCTAGCTTTGAAGGCACGTCGGATAGTACACTGTATCTGCTCGAGACCATGCAGCTGGTTGTGTTGTTTTTCGCGGTAAAACATGCTCCTTTTTCGGCACATTGCACATTGTACTGAATATTGCAAATATACGAGCATAAATAGCTGCATAACTGCAGCGCAAGAAGGAGAGCAGTTTAAGCAGAATAAATGAGTTGTTAGCTAGAGCTCTTGTGAAAATTATTAAAATTTGTCCCTGAGCGATGAATCTGCTTAGGCATGTGGGGATTTGATGCAAAACTGCACAACGAGGGGCCCTGTAACTTAAAAACATTCCAATCTCCTGACATCATATTTACGTAATCTCCAACACAAGCCTCGAGCGGTGACCCGCAACGTTGTCTGAACAGCCCAATCAAACGCTCTCCTCGTTCATAGGAGGTCACCTTTGTTCACTTTCAATATGAATAACACTGCCTACACTGAGCAGTTTTTCGTACGTAATTAGCTGACAAGAGGCGAGGAGCCCGTTCAAGTGAAGATGGTTTCGATGGGGCCGAGCCAGTGCAGTGAAAGCAGACAACCGGATGAAGAGGGTGGTCTCTGCCTCTGCGATTGGTCCGCTTCCCCTTATTTAGCTTGCGATGGCCGGTCGAAAATTGTGGCGGCGTGCCACGGAAAGTTCAGAACGCAGCTAAAACGGATCCTCAGCAAGGAATAGTTGGCAGAGCGATGTCGTATACACGTTTAAAGGGCTCGCTAACGCTTTACTGCCACACAAAAAGCTTTATTATACATAAATCCATGCTCACCGGGAGGTCCGAAGTAACAAGTGCCTGGGCAATCAACGGGCTGCCATCTTCTATTCCTTTCTGAATGGGGCAGTCTCTGGCTATTCAGACAAAGGTTCATATTTGTACGGCACATCAATGCATTCTTAACGCGTGCACGTCTCTCTGACGCGGTGAGCTTTCTTGGTTTTGTGGTGTCGCGTGATAGACAGGCAAAGTGGGCGCAGCCCGAAAACTTTTGACCAATAGCAGAGGGTTAATGGTGGAAAGGCCTTGAATCTGGAATAACTAATTTTGTGCGGTTTATTAATGCATAATCAGTGTGTGCACGTCATATCAGATTGGGAGCTCTCGCAGTGTTTGTGACGTCGCATGACAGACAGGCGAAGTTGGATGCGGCCTGAAAATTGTTTGACCAATGGTGGAGGGCTGATTGCAGAATTGCAGTAGAAAAGTTTGAAATAGCATTACGTTATAGCGCCCCAAATGTGGATGTATGGTGATTTCTGTTCACTATTTTATTGCGGTTTAAGTCCTTTATTATACAGATATATAGATAGGAGATGTTAAGGCCCGAGGGCACTTCCTCGGGTGGACAGGCTTTCGAAGGCTCACCACATTGACTCAGATGAGTCCCTCACGCCATACGAACGTAATGTTACGAGCTTAAACCCTTCAGGTAAAAATTGTGACGTTGTATTTGTGCCATTTTAATGCAAAGTTTAAATTTTGATATGGCAAATCGATTTCTAGATTAAAGAGATGCGGATGTATTCTCCTGTCTTGCGCAACTACGATTACAGACCTCCGAAATGCTCGCTGTGTCTCACGTACAGTCTTTGCTAACAGACATTATGTTAGCTTCACTGAGTCCAATCCACTGGCATTCGTACAAGATATTAAAGAACCTGGAAATAATCTTGCGCGTGGATGGAAAGTGTAAGGACGCGTTTACCTTGCTGATATAAATAACGGCGGATACTTTAACTGTAGAATCTCTTTACCTGACACTGCGCGAAGAATATTCAGCGTTGTGTGCTAACTCCGCTTTTTCAGGCAGAAGGAAATGTGTGCATCCGGTGCGCACTCCCAATAAAAGTGACAGCACTCGCGGTGCCGCAGCTGGCTTGCAAGTTTCCGGCGATTTTCACGTCGTAAACACCGGGTCATTAACGCACACGGCGATAAAAATACCCGTTGAGCAACCCGCTGAGTGCTGTATTCATACACGCGTCTTTAGTGCAGTGAGCTAGGTCAGCGCCCCATGTCTTTCATGTAAATTGAGCGAAAGACGAAAAAAAAAAAGAGTGGCAAACAGTTGCTGGGTGAAATTTCCAACGCCACTTGTTGTTCGCCGTGATGTGCTGCTCAAAGAATTCATTTATATTTTGTTTAGGATAATTAACTAAGACGAATTATGAAAAAAAAAAACAATTCACCTTACGCAATAATCAGCTTCTAGCTTTCGCCTCGCTCCACTTTAGGAGCCAATTGTTGACCTTTGTTGTTTCGATACGTACTTTGTAAGGTTCTTTTACACCTGACCCACTTGACTCCAGCCTCTGTGGGCGCTATCAGTAAGGTTGTGCCTACTACACATAGAAGAGAAGAGGTTAAAAAAATTTGGTCCTGCGGCCGACATAACATGGGAAACCGCACACTTTGTATTAGAACAGCTTTCTCAACCCTTTAGAATGTCAAAAGTAGGCTTACCGCCATTGGATTTTGCACAAAACGCTCAACGATTCTGTAAAACCACTCAGTAGAGGAAAACCCATATAGGCCCGCCTCATTTCCAATTTTAAACAGTATCACGCATAATAAAGACCACAACACCAACGTTAAACTTCAGCGCTCCTTTATTGGTAATTTAGTCCTTCTTTACGACGTACAAATATTCACTACAAAAATTGGAGGACGCTTAAGCTTCGCCTTCAACACGGAGTGGCCTTCAAGAGTGGAACGCGACAGCGTTCCCGTCGGCCCGCCAAGGGGTGTAAGACGCGCTACGGCGCAGCGACTACGCGCTCCGCATCGGACGCGGTGAGCGTCGAGCAACGCAGCGTTCGGCGCGACAACGAAATGTGCGCCTGAGCAAGCGACGCACGCCTGAGCCTTAGAAACAGCTCGTTTCTAAGGCAACACTGCGTTCACTAGAGGCGCTTTTGTACCGCTTTGAATAAGCTTTGAAGCATCGAACTCGTCAGCCCTATAGACCAGAATACGCTAGCCTCGCACCCAGACTAACCGAACGCATACTCTCGCACCCGGATTGCCCGGTCGACCAGCGCCATATTGTACTGGGCTGCCAAAGTGTGTTCGCCGGCGACCAGTAGCCACGGCAAGCGCTAGCTCTAGGACTCCAAAGTGCGGAAATGTGCCCGTTCACGCGGATCCAAAGTACAAGAAGTCATCTGGGCATCATTGCGTCGTGTTTGGATGCCAAAATAACCAGTGGAAAAGGAGCCGGTTGCTTAGCGCTGTTTGCGAAGAGCACAATACACGTAGGGAATCGTGCCGGTGCGGTGTTTTCAGCCTGCACCGATTTCCGTCCGCAACGAAGAATGACAAGCTGCGCCACCGGTGGATAGCTGCAGTGAGTAGGAAGTACTACCAACCCAGTGAAAATGCACGAGTGAGTATTCGATCTGTGTATATTTTGGTGCCACGTTCAACTTTGCGTCCTACGAACGTAATATGTGTAACACGCAGGTTTGCTCCGAGCACTTTCTGGACAACAAGCCTACAGAGCAGAATCCCGCGCCGGTGCTTCGCCTTGGCTATAACGAGAAGGCAAGCCTTTTCGTGTTTTCATTCAGGCAGAGCTCCCTACGGTTAAGCGGAACAGTTGAGTTTGCGGTTAGCGATACTTGCAGCTTGTGCACGGCATGACCATTAAGTGTGAACGACAAGTTGTAGGCAATAGTATGTTGCCCTGCTAGTGAGCGTTATTGCTAATGACAGTAAACTGAAGTCCGCTCGTCACGTAGCATGCGTCCACAAAAACGTAATCGACGACTGCTCGTCGCCGAAGGTGTTCTTGCAGCGCGCCTTTACTTTACGAGCTGGTGTTGCAGGTGTCATTCGTAACGAATTCATTTGAGCCTCCTGAGCTCTAAACTGCGTGCGTGCTGTTATGCGGGGCAAAGCGCAAAATTTTTCCGTTCATATGGCGAGGAAAATAAGGTGCTTAATTATTGTTGTTTTTTGTAACAAAATTTTGCTCGTTCTGACCAGTTTTTTTACTGTTTTTTCTAAGGGAGCGACAACAATCCGATATGGCCTCGCACAAGCGAAACAGGTCTGACACCAGGTAGCTGCAGTTGGTGAGGCTAATTTTTTGGAATGCAGGTGCGGTTGTTGTCTTGTACCAAAGGGGTCCCTGATGATGCAGCTTTAAGTAGGGATGGTAATTTTATGTGCCCTGTCATGGTTTGTGCAACTGTACAACACCTGCGTCTGTCATGCTCGCCCTGTTAAACGGGCTTTGACTGCACATGTAGTTGAACATTATAGCTACTGTAGTTCCTCATTTTCCAATGAGTGCAGGTTTAGCATCATATGCCGCTTGTTCGAGTGCTGTAGGCTTGTGTTCTGAATGTTGTACTCTTAAGTGGTTGCACGATACAATTGGCCTGGTGTATTTTCTATTTCATTTTGAGAGGACTTTATATCTTCGCAACAGTGATGGCATGGGAAAGAACTACAGTCCTTCTTACTATAACATCTATTTTGTTTTCAATGTGCAGGTAGTGAAGGGCAGGCGTCTGCTAATCAGGCAGTCAAACGAGCTCGCCAGTTGGTTGCCAAACGCGGCCAACCCAGTACTGACCATGACAAACAAGACCAAACTGAAAGCGCAGAGGACAATGTTCTGCGTGCTTTAATAAAATATGGCACCAACACAGTGCTGTAAAATCCTTCACAGGTTACGTGCCAAAAAGCTCACACGTGTTCTAGCACATAGCGCGCGGTTTGTACAAACGCAATAGCGTACATACCCGATATATTCGCTTCTGCAGTCTGCACAGCACTCAGTGTGGCCATTGCGGACTTGCATGAGGTGTTGAAGTTTGATTGAATCGAGACAGCGCAAATGACAGGTTAGAAAAAACGCGAAACACGCCTTCCGCCCAGCTAAAAAGCCCATGTTTCGCTTTCGCGCCGGGTCGCATCTTCCAGCGTGGCAGCCCAGGCCTGCTACTTCGCGGCGCTTGGGATAGATGGCGCGACCGGCGCTCATCAATATGGCGGCGCGCTTAGAATTCACGGTGTTCTGGTTTATAAGGCTGACACTTGGTGCTGAAAACTTGCAAATTTGTCTTGTTTTCTCAAATGTCATTTGTTGTTTGATATAGAAGTACAAAACAGGCAATAAATAAATAAAAAAAAACTCGTGGCTCAGTGGTAACGTCTCCGTCTCACACTCCGGAGACCCTGGTTCGGTTCCCACCCAGCCCATCTTACAAGTTATTTTTTATTCATAAAGTGCCTGCTGGGATTTATCGCTCACGGCCAACGCCACCGACGCCGACGACACCGGCTTTTCTGCGACACGAGCTTCTTAACGCTGTCGCGTTAATATATTACCGTTGATACTCAGCGAGGTGCACTAGGCAAATGTCCCTAGTGGGAGCCGCTGTAGGT
The DNA here is from genome assembly GCF_023375885.2 of Dermacentor andersoni. Taxonomy (NCBI): domain Eukaryota; kingdom Metazoa; phylum Arthropoda; class Arachnida; order Ixodida; family Ixodidae; genus Dermacentor; species Dermacentor andersoni. Next base: position 86,561,458 of record NC_092816.1, read on the forward strand.
TACTCGTTATCAGGAAATGACGGACCTGGGGTGCTATTCTAACACTCAAATTCTACCACATTGTCTAATTCGTCTTATTGTAAACTCTACTAGGCCCACGCGGCTGCTGTGGCCTCTCTGATTGGCTCAAAACGCCAGCATTGAGGACTTCAACAACATGGCGGAATCGGACGTCTATAGAAGAGCAGCCCCCTGCTTTGTTTTTGTGGGGTTTGTGCGCGTTCCAGAAATATATGCGTGCTTTTTGCCTCTTACATAGCTGCAGTAGCAGGTGGTCTCAGGTAGGAGGCTACAGCACAATCCATGAGCTTGCTTAGAAGAGATGAAAACATGGGGGCGGGGGGGGGATGGCCATCAGAGATCTTTGTTCGGAACAGAACGCGCTTTGTCGTTTAGGCGTCAGAAAGTGGGCGGTCCGCAAAATTTGTGACAGCGGGAGGGAGAGAACAGCCAATCGGCCAGCGAACTCCGCGGAAGTTGGCATACCTTGTTTGCCGTATGCCTGGGGAAGATATAGTGCAAAAAAAGTTTCTCGCCTTCTAATGAATAAAATGCTTATATAAAAGAATCTACTTTTCTTCTCAAGCTTAAAGATGTTCTGAAATCGTAATACGTACAACTACTACAATTTATTGCTATTCTTTTCTCTGCATGGTCGCTAGTTGGATCCGAACGTGCCATTCCGGAACTGCAGCCGCCGTTTTGATCTACTGGAGCTCACCAGACGTGCCATGCAAAGCCGGCATCGTAGTGAGCGCGTAGTCGCTTGAACAGAAGAGCTCTCACCGCGTTGTGTTCTTAACTGATGACACGTTCGGTTTGAAAACGATTGACAGGAATGTCATTTTGACGTCACCAAAAACGTGGCCGCGCCTTGCGCCTGACGGCATCGGCGCGGCCTGGGCCAATAGCGTGAGGAGAAACTGAACGCGCGTTTCGAACAACGATCTCCTGTCGTGCCCCAAGGGCACGATCAAATTGTACTTTAGTACCACGCGTTGTACCCTTTATTTGTCCAGAATGTGTAGAATGAGGTGCACTGCGAATAGCAGTCCGCTATTGTTTGCCACGCATTATAAGGGAGTCGCCAGGGGCTCCTTCGTTAAGAATATTATTGCCGTGGTCTTAGGGACGACAGTGACATGCACAATGTCATTCAGAGGCATGTGAGAAACGGCGAAGCATGGTGCACAGTTCAACAAAGTCCCTATTGTATATTTTTTACCCTGTGCTGGTTCTCTTTTTCCTCTCCATGAATACCACGTACGGAGAGAAACTCAAACTATTTCGCTCCCACTGTCCTCCAAGCCTCATGAAGTAGCAGTGGTATAACGTAGAAAGTACATTTTTTCCACATGGATATAATAATGAGTACTGAGTAAATGAGGACTTTTGTTTATTCCAGGAAAGTGAAAACTACTTAATACAGTATGTTCCATAGGTCTCTCTCTCGAGCTACTAGGAGTGTTCTGGCAGCTCTGTTTACATATGGCTGGCTGAAATCGCATACTCCAAACACATTCATCTGGTTCGAGCTTCGCGCGTTCTCCAGCTGAGAGCTCTCGGAAGCGCTGTTGCCTTTGAGCTGGCCGCCAAACTCTAGATATAAGGATGTTTATTGGGCGAGTCCAACAAACAGGCGGTATCTCGGAACAGTACGCAGGGAGAACAAGATGGTGGTGTTCCAGTGCCGATCACGTGCCCTCCGCTTTTGATGATGATCGCTGAGCCGGGGATGTCATTCTCTTCCTTTATTATAATTGCCCCCGTCGAGAAAGGTGGAGCAATTCTGGCGATCTAACAGGTGGGGACAAGAGGGTCGAAGTACGGCTTGAGGCGGTCTACGTGAACAACATCACGTCCACGTCGACGACGGTCGCCGTGCGTAAGAGGTTCAATGACGTAGTTTACGGGGGACGTACGCTCGATGGCGCGGTAGGGACCATGATAATTTCAGAGTAGTTTGGACGACAAGCTAGGGGCGCAGGGCGGTACAAGCAGCCACACAAGTGCTCCTGGAGCGAATGTTGCGGCAGGAGAGTGGTCATCATCGCGGGCGTTTTTCTGGCGTTGTTGGTCGGCTGTAGTAAAGCGCTTGGCTAGTTGTCGGCAATCTTCAGCGTAACGGGCGCCTTCCGACAAGGGCGTGCACTCTGAGGCATCTGATGCGTATGGCAGCAACGTGTCGATAGTGGGCGTCGGCTGGCGACCGTAGAGAAGGAAGAAAGGGGAAAACCCGGTTGTGACTTGCGTAGCAGTGTTATAGGCGTATGTCGCAAATGGAAGAACCAGGTCCCGGTTTGATTGATCAGATGCAACATGTGTCGCAAGCATGTTGCCCAGTGTCCGATTAAACCGCTCAGTCAGACGGTTCGTCTGATGTTGGTAGGCAGTACACGTCCTATGTACAGTGCTGCACTCGTGGAGAAGTGCTTGAAATATATCGGAGAGAAATACGCGGCCACGGTCACTGCGGAGTTCGCGAGGAGGACCGTGTCGAAGCACAAAACGCTTGAGGATGAAATAGGCGACGTCCTGTGCTGTCGCCGTGGGAAGAGCAGCGGTTTCGGCGTATCGTGTAAGGTGGTCGACAGCAATGATAGCCCATCGGTTTCCAGCCGTGGTCAAAGATAAAGGTCCAAAACGTCAATTCCAACGTGGTCGAATGGACGGTCTGGGCAAGGAAGGGGCTGTAATGAACCTGCGATAGCATGCGGTGGTTTTTTTCGTCGCTGACACTCGTGGCAGCCGCGAATGAACTTGCGAACAAAGCGAAACATTCCGCATCCAGTAGTACCTTTTCCGTAAGCGTTCATAGGTCTTGAAGACACCGCCGTGAGCACACTGCGGGTCGGAGTGAAAAGACGCGCAGATTGCAGAGCGCAGCGTTCGGGGGATAAGTAGGAGCCACTTCCTACCATCTGGCGAGTCGTTGCGCCGGTACAAGAGGCCATTACGGATGCTGAAGTGCGAAGCTTGGCGTCGCAGTGTTCGATTGGTCGAAAGGGTGGGAGCACGTCGGATAAAACGTCAAGAAGCGAAGCGATCCAGGGATCGTGGCGCTGTGCAGATGAGACGGTGGCGACGTCAAGAGGTGACAATGGGTGGTCTATAGTGCAGCTGGAGAAGAGCAGAGCGTTCAAATGGCGGCAGTCCGTCTGCGATCGACGAATCGAATAGGTCGGCAGCTGGTACATCAAAAGGACTAAGAGCACTGACGACGTCGAGGTCGCGTCGAGCTGAATTTTGCAGCACGGAAAAAATTTGGCCGATATCATTGGGTTGCACGCATCCAAGGAATTCACCTTTAAGCAGTTTGATGGGATGCGGAAGAGAATTTGTGAGGCAGAGAGCGTTTGTTCCATTTGAAATAGAGAAGGTCGAATAAGGCAGAAAAAGTGGCTTCCGACTTAGAAGGAGGCATGATGGTTCAAAGAATGCAGCTTCATTACATATGCTGTTGCAGAACACGGGGGGCAAAACAGCTGCTGTCGGCGGAATTTCTGTGTCTTCTGTTACGACTAGTTTGTGTGCGGCTTGATGAGCGGGGTTGTAGGACTGGTCACACAACGGGAAGAGCCCAAGTTCAGATCTGGCACAATCAATAACGGCGGGATTATACGACAGAAAGCCCCGGCCAAGTATGATGTCGTGCGAGCAAGATGAAAGGACGATAAACAAGAATGTAGTGCTCTTTAGCGATAATAAGTCGAGCAGTGCAGGCACCTATAGACCGAACAGGGTCTCCATTCGCTGTACGTAAGGGCATCATCTCAAGAGGCGTGGTCACCTTTCGAAGCTTGCGGCAAAGTGTGGCCTCTATAACAGAAACGGCAGCACCGGTATCGACAAGAGCATATGCACGAGTGCCTTCTACAAAAACTTCGACGATATTCGACGGCAAAGTGTTCTAAGACTTCAGCATTTCAACAGTCCAGTTATTGCCTCATGAACTGCGGGGGCTAGTTCCCCTCATTTTCAGGGGCTGGTCGCCGACGCATGGGCGACAAGGAGCGGCGACGGGGTGAAAGTGAGCGACGAGACGTGGGTTGCGGGTAGCCACGTGAAGACGTGCTTGTTTCGGGGTCCGGACTTTCATAACGAGAGCGGGGACGATCCTGTAGTTCGGTGAACGGATGTCTGAGTATGCTGGCGCGCGACGGCAGCAGAATCGGGCGATATGACCAGGGCCACCACATTCAAAACAGATCGGCCGGTTGTCGCGTGTTCGCCAGAGATTTTTATTTATTTATTTAAAATACCTTACAGGCCCATTTAAGGGCATTGGGTAAGGGGGGACACAAAGTAAGTGTTTCAACAGGAGTAAATAATATAAACATCAATACAGGCTTTCACAAGATAAGTAAAGCAGTGCAGGAGGGGAGAATATAAATATCTATACATGCATTCACAAGATAAGTAAAGCGAAGTTCAATAAATGTTTGTCTAGGCTAAGCTTTAGAGAGCGTAAACACAGTAATATACTCATGCTCACAAAAATATAAAAATACAAGTGTGAAAAACAGCGAAGGAAAGCAGGTCAATAACATCCTTATACAATGTTTCTACAGGAAATTCAGCAATTCTTCGCGAAAAGCGTCACGATCTGTTATGCTCGCAATGTTATCAGGAAGGCTGTTCCATACGGTTATGACACGTGGCAGTGCTGATGCGTTAAATGACAGTGTATTACCGAATATGCGCATGAAACTATGGCTATTGTTAAGGCGACGTGACGTGCGCGCTGGTACTTCAAGCGGCAACACATGAGCTCGATTACCATGGACGTATCTATGGAAAAGGCAAAGAAGACTTATCGTGCGACGAGTTTCAAGTGGCTGGAGCGAAATATCTGCTTTGATCTTGGTCACGCTGCAAGTTCTGTCGTAGTTACTTGTGATGAAGCGCGATGCCCTGTTCTGAATTTTTTCTAGCATATCAACTAAATAATTTTGATGTGGTGACCATACTGATGACGCAAATTCTAACTGTGGGCGAACAAAAGTCTGATATGCTAATTTACGAACTGTAGCAGGGGATTTACGCAAGTTCCGTCGAAGATAACCCAGAGTTTTCGAAGCTTTTGCGCAGATAGCCGTTGTATGTGTACTCCAGAAAAGATGAGTTGTGAGTTCAATGCCAAGGTACTTATAGGACAATGTCGGAGGTACGGCAGTGTTATTTAGGACGTAGGAAAAGTGAGAGTTTGAATGTTTACGCGAGAAGGACATAACTTTACATTTGTCTGAGTTCAGGGTCATCTGCCACGTACTGCACCAGAAACTGACAAGGTTAAGGTCGTTCTGCAATACTAAATGGTCATCAGATGTTTTTATTGTATGGTATAAAATGCAATCGTCGGCGAAAAGCCTTATCTGCGATGATATGTTTTGTGGAAGGTCATTAATGAAAATTAAGAAAAGAAGAGGACCAAGGACACTGCCTTGCGGTACGCCAGATGTAACGTCAGAAGTAAGCGATGAGTGGTTATTAACAACAGTGAACTGTTGCCGCAAGGAGAGAAAGTTTCGGAGCCAAGATAAAGTTAATGAATCCAGCCGGAGCGCTGATATTTTTGAGATGAGGCGACAATGAGCGACACGATCAAATGCTTTGGAAAAATCTAAAAATACACAGTCAGTCTGCTGTTTGTTATTCATGCTGGAATGTAATTCTGTTGTAAATTCAAGCAACTGAGTTTCACAAGATAAGCCTTTTCTGAATCCATGCTGGTTAAAATAAAAAAAAGTTATTTGATTCTAAATGGCGGTAGATATGCGATGCTATGATATGTTCCAGTAGTTTACAGCAGATGCATGTTAATGAGATGGGACGGTAATTTCACGGAGAGTACTTGTTATCCCCCTTGAATACAGGGTTAACCTTTGCGATTTTCCAGTCCAGGGGTAGTTCGCCAGATGCTAAGGATTTCCTAAAAATATGACACAAAATTTGGCTTGAAATTGTAACGGTATTTTTTAGTATTTTGGAGTTGATATTGTCTATACCGGATGATGTGGATAATTTCAGATTATTTATTAAAGACGAAATGCCATCTGCTGTAATATCTATTGGTTCCATAAAAGGACATTCAAAGTCGGGAACTATGGGAACAGTGGAACAGTCTTCCTGTGTAAAAACAGATGTGAAAAAATTGTTAAACGCTACTGGACAATCAGCGTCAGACAGAGGGCTTTCAGCATCATCATGTAGCACAATATTGCGGACAGTGTTAGCTGGTGATATGACTTGCCAGAATTTTCTGGGATTGTTGATTAAAAGACATGGCAGGTCACGTGAGAAATATTTGTCTTTGGCTGCGCATAGCTCTTTGCAGCAAAATGTTAGAAAATCACTGTATGTTGCCCAAGATGAGGCTTGATTGTCCCTTCTGGCCGCCCGATACAGACGCTTCTTCTTGTTTCTTAGTGTTCGAAGGTGCTTTGTAAACCAAGGATTAGATCTGTCATTCGCTATAACGATTTTTGGCACGTAAGTTTCTACAAGAGCTGTTAATTTTTTCTTAAAAAGTTCCCAGCTGTCGTTTACCGATCTTGAATTAAAGAATGGCAGAAACACTTCACTAAGAAAGATAGCCAATTCAGCATTAATATTTTTATAGTCGGCCCTATTGTAATCTCTAATACTTTTAGTCTGAACCTGATAGAAAGTTTGTGGAATATTAATGTCAAATTGAAGAATTTTGTGATCGCTCAAGCCATCAATGTAAGCAATAGGCCCGGTGGTATCAGGTGCGGAAGTTAATACTAAATCTAGGATGTTGGGACCACGGGTGTGTTGATCGACTGTCTGGGTTGGATTGTAATCTAGTGTTAAGTTAATAAATTCAGCAGAGGAGCGGCATGATGATGACAGATTTGGCCAATCAATAAGTGAAAAATTAAAAGTCTCCCAGGAGATAAACAAGAGCCGTGGAACATTGTTGAGTAGCACTTGTAATGCTTTCACGCAGTACATCGAGAAACGAGTCGTCAGCGTCGGGCGGCCGATAACATGTGCCCACTAGGACGCGGGCAGAGGCTGTTGCGCACGCGACCCAAACTATTTCAGCTGGGGTGATAGGAGCAGACCATAACACGGACGGCTGAATCGGGGCTGCAGCATACGACACACCATGGGACGGTGAGTGCTGTTGAAGCTGCTGCCGCTTTAATACCTTCGCGTAACTAAGAGGCGCGGCGACAGGTTGCTGCTGAATGGGCACCGGCATGGCCTCGGAAATCTGTTCTTGAAGGACGCGTCGAAGCACGGGAGCCAACGGGATTCATCGCTGCACTTGCTGCTGCTGTGGGAGCTTCTGTCGCTGAGCGAACGGCAGGAGGGACAACTGACGGGTCACTTCCTCACGCACAAATTCCTTCATTTGAGCGAGAAGGCATGACTGGTCCGGCATGATGTCCAGTGCAGCGAGTGGTTGATTGTACGTCTGAGATGAACGTCGGATGAGAGCCCGCTGCCTCCTCAATTTGTCATGGCTGTGGCACAGGGCCACTTGAGACACAGTGCCAGGAGACTTCGCAAGAAACATTTCAAAGACACCGTCATCGGCACCATTCATAATATGCTATGTTTTGGCACTTTCGCTAATTGAGGCATCGGCGCGCCTGCAGAGGTCGGTTATGTCCTCAATATAGGCGCTAAAAGTTTCATTTGATTCCTGTGCCCATGTGCGCAGCCGTTGTTCAGCGCGTAACTTCCGCATGGCAGGGCGACCGAAAACAGCTGATACTGCCTCCTTCAAAGCGGACCAGTTCTCAAATTCCGACTCGTGGTTCATATACCACGGCTTCGCCACGCCAGCCAGGTAAAAGTTCGCGGCAAACAACTTAGCAGCGTCATCCCACTTGTTGGGTCCACTAACCTTTTCGTAGGACGACAGCCACTTCTCAACGTCCTGGTCTTCCGTAACCAAAAATACCGGGGGGTCTCGCTGGCGAACCGCCGGGCCGGAAGAGGTGGCGGCCGTTGGGCAGCGTCAGCTTGCATGGTCGATAGCAACGTGTGGGATCGGAGTTCCAGGGTGCCGGCGCTGTGCGTACCCAGCACGATCCACCAAATGTAAAGAGGTTTATTGGACGAGTCCAACAAACAGGCGGTAGCTCGAAACAGTACGCAGGGAGAACAAGATGGTGGTATACGACCGCCGATGCCGTGCCCTCCGCTCTTGATGATGATCGCTGAGCCTGGGATGTCATTCTCTTCCTTTCTTCATTATAATGTATATATATACCGGGTGTGTCAGCGAACACTTTCAAACATTATTAGGAATTGCCTGTGGCCGATAGCACAATTCTAGTCAATGAGCTGGTCTACTCGAAGAGGACGAGACTGGTTGCGCAGATAATAGAAATGTATGAGTTGTAGCCAAGGCATTATGCAGTTCTGAGAGTTGGCGATGATTAGCAGATTATTTTAACTCGATCCGGATGATTGGAACATGTAGCAGCGACCATTGTTGATCGCGATCAAGAAATAGAATTCCGATCGCTATCAGATGTGTACGTGTGACAACGTTATTAAACACCAAGTACAATTCGTTCTTTAGCTGTTCAAATAGTGTGTAGAAATGTCCATTTTTATCCTCACTGCACTGCTGCTACTGGGCGGAATCAGGGACCTCTGTGAGGCACTCATTGCCTTTTTTCCCTGCATCATCATGAGATTGTATATACGTACTTGCTACAAATAAATAGAACATTCAAATATTTTTTTGAGCCACCAATGCCTCAACATTTGGGATTAAAAGGCAGGTCTATGTCTGCTGACTTTAATATAAAGATAAGTTTCAGACACATTTCCAGGCTCTTTCATTTAATGTTACAGTAATTCGCAGTACAGGGCGCTTCAGCGAACATTTTCAAAAAAATATTTTTAAATTGCCTGTGGCAGATAGCACAATTCTAGCCCATGAGCCGGTCTACAGAAAGAGGCGGATTACTTGCTCAAAAATCGAATTAACAAAACAAATCGCAGTTCCGCTCGAAACGCGAAGCACCGATTGCGATAGCAAATTAGTAGATAGCTGTACGAAGTAAGGACAGTAGTTTTGTCGGGCGTATAAACTTGTAAACATTCGCCTGCTAACTAAATTAACAATGATAGAATATGCAAGCGTGACTCATCGAGGACGTAGAATGATATCGACAAACGGAGACAGCGCTGTCTTTGTGCGCCTGCTTCTCTCTACGTTCCGTCGCGCTTACAAATTCTAACATGGATTCAAACCAACTAGCCCGTCAAGGTGTTTTAACTAAATGAACCAGCCCGGTGCCACGCGCGCACAGGTAAACATGAACGCATTTGGCTCGATGAAAGCGGGAACTGTCTGAAAACGGTGGAGTTGGTAATTATGGTAGCAGCCGCGAGCGAATTAACCTCCTTGCATCTGTCACTTCAGCGCGATCGAAACGTCGAAAGCCAGCGCATACGAACCTACCGGCACGACGCGCCCTTTGCAAGCATCGCAGATTGCTTTCAAGACACACGAGCGCCGGCAGCGTGTCCCCAAGGCGTTCGTCAAAGGCGCCTACTATGGCGGCCGCGATTCGCGCTGCCAACGCCGTAGTAGACGACGCGGTTGTCTTCGCTCTGTACGGAGCTTGCTTGCTTGAAATATTGCTTGCTTGAAATTTTTTATTGAAAACAAAAAGAGAGGTGGAGCCCTTAAGGGGCTCCGCAACGGGTGGAGTCCCTATTCCGGGACCCCATTGGTACTAGCTGCTAGCTTAGCCCTCTGGACCAAGGCCTTCTGGGCGTGAAGGTCCGAGCAACCGAGCAGCGTCGCCTCCCACTTATCTCGGGTTGGGTTAGGGTTGAGGGAAAGAGCTGAATTTAGCTGACAAGCCCAAACAATGATGTAGGTGTCAGCCACTTCCCCACAGTATTGGCACTTGCCAATGACGGAACAATCGAAATGTTTCAAGATTGCCGGGCACAATAAAGTGTTAGTGAAAAGTCGGATCAAGATTTGTTCATTAGCCTTGTCAAGCCCTTTTGCAGGAGTTGGGTATTGGCGATGCCTATCTTTGTAAAAGGTCATGATATCTTTGAATGTAACAAGATAGCTACCTTCGGGTTCCAGGCACTCATGGTCTAACTGGGACGCCCGGTAGATGAGTGCTCGGGCCGCCGTGTTCCCGGCTTCATTCCCTGCTAGGCCCTGGTGGCTCGGAGTCCAGACCAGGCTATGGGGGGTAGGACAAATTCTCCCGTTGCTATAGGTCTCCAGTATTCGTTCCGCTAGTGGGGTGACTCAACCAGCTTCATAATTTCGACAAGCCCCGCGAGAGTCGGTTATGATATATTGAGACCGGCGGTCAGAGGCAGCTAGGGCAATAGCTACTTCTGCATGTGTTGAGCCCGAGTCTTTAAAAGTGAGCCCACCTACTTGCTTTTCTTCGTGGATGACCGCTGCCGTATACCAACCCCCGCGGCATGGACCAGACACATCCACGTAAAAGACTCCGTGTTTGTTGCCATAGTGGCGTTGCAAGGCGTCCGCCCTCGCCTGGCGACGACGACCGTGGTCTTCCCTATCCATCTTTGTAAGGAGGTGTCGAACTCTGATGGTGCGTCTCCAGAGTTCGGGCACTCGGACCCGCTCCTGAATATGAAAGCTGTGTTTTAAGTGGAGCCGGTCCAGCAAATGCCGTCCCGACTTTGTCTGAGCTAGACGTGTGTATTGGCTGGTAAGGTGGGCTTCCTTGAGCTCCTGAAAGGTGGTCACTACTCCCAAAGCGAGAACTCTCGAGTTCGAAGTTGCGACAGGGAGGTCAAGGGCTCTCTTCATTCCTTCGCGGTTCTACGGAGCGGCGGGCGAGGCGCACATGGAGGCATCCTAGCAGTCACCGGAGAAAGACGCCCATCTTCCCCTGCCTGAGCCCCCTGCCTCGCGCGCCACAGGAGAGCGGCGTTCCACTCTCGTCTCCGCTCACATCTGGGCGGCGTCCCGCGCTTGTGCACACGAGATTGAACCGCGTTCGCCACCCCACTCATAGGGAATCTCACAGCGACGCCGACGGCGTAGGCAGAAATGCGCCTGGAGTGTCCATATAATTGCTGAAGGAAAAATCACAAATTAGGTTTCTAACTAATTACCTTATGACACATATTGTAATTTACAAATTCTAGCGGGTGAGACTTGAAACGAATTCTGTGGATGACACCACTTACGAGATTTGCGCCGCAAAACCTGCGGTAAAAAATGCACTGTCTTTCCACTTACTTTCTTAACAAAACGTTGTTTTACGCCTTTAAGCACAAAAGTAATTGCAAGGACAATGCATTTCTCCGCCAAGTTCAGGGTTTAATAGCTCGAAACTGGTACCTTTCTGAGAATTTGTTAGAAGTAGATCTGCCATGTGAGCTCCCCGGCTAAAAGTAGTAAATTGTAAAATGTGCCATGGAGTAATTAGCTAGAAACCCAGTGTTTTTTTTTCTAAATTCGCCGATTATACATTTCCTTTAGTTGTGCAAGCAATGTCGTCCTCTTCGAGTAGACCAGCTTATGGACTGGAATTTGGCTATCTGCCGCAGGCCATTGCTAAAAATGTTTGAAGGAGTTCGCTGACACAACCGGTATAGATATATTATTGAAGCATTGGACCAGAGAATCTGGCACACAAATAGTTTAATGAATACAGGCGCCTAGGACAAATAATGGGATTTCACTGACGTTTCGGCCGTCCATTTCACTAGCCTTTGTCGAAGGGATACACTCATGAAACGATGGCGATATATAAGTTAAAACTGATGTACCACTGCACATATCACCGCACTGTGGCTGTCTTAAATATGAATTGGTAAAGAGACATCTGCAAACGGGGCACGTGATATGACGAAAAATGCGCAACTACGCAAAATTCACGCGTAAAAAAAGAAAAAAAAAACAAATAATGAGGGGGTGCGGAAATTGAAATGTGGCGCCGGCACAATCAAATGTCAAAATGAAACAGAAGAATGAGGAAACATGAGAGCTAGAATTGCACGTGCACACATTTTGGCATCATACCGACCAAAAGTGATAGGGATAAATGTGTAGATAAAATAATAATAAGAGGAGACGAAACTCGCGAGACATTAAACGGGTAAAAACGGAAGTGTGCCAGCACTTTCATTGATTGCAGAAGTGACGGCTTTAAATTTATAAATGAGATACGATTCTCGAAGCTCTGTTTTGTGTTGGAACGAAAACTAGATTGAAGGATTGTTGCGGTGATTTTATCAGCTGAGTCGCCCAGATTGCGCAAGTTTATTGATAGAGGAAGGTTAGAGAGAGTAGCAGCATATCACATTGTTTTCAGATGCCCTGCTCACCTGCAGCACCGGGGCCGACTTCTGCAGGAGTTCTCCCGCCAGGGGCTCCCATGTTCACGACAGGAAGACAGCATCTTCCCCAGTCGTAATCAGCTGCCAGCCTTCCTAAGTGTCAGCGAGTACCTAGACTCGTCGGAGCTCTCGGCGAGACTCTTGAAAATTCCTTCAAAGACGAATAGCCTAACGGCTATTCACCACCTCGGGCCTCCTCATCCGCCTCAACTCCGCTTTTGCTGGGCCACCTCCTATGGTCTATCACCAATCCACTCCTCCGGTCGAAGCCACTGGGCTTTCCAGGCCGGACTGCTCCGCTGTTGCCATGGCGACTCTCTACCTTTCCCCCTCCTTCTATCTCCGTCACTCCCATATCCTCTCCCCTGCTGGCGCTGAGCCGTGCTCCCGCAAGGGTTGCAGAGGATAGTGCCAACCTTTCCTCCTTTCCCTACAAGAAGCACTTCTCTCTCTCTGAACGTCGCTTCAGTTTGTCCAGAGTGGTGTGTATATATATACGTGCATTCATGTACCGGTTGTGTCAGCGAACTCTTTCAAATATTGTTAGCAATTGCCTGCGGCAGATAGCCCAATTCTAGTCCATGAGCTGGTCTACTCGAACAGGACATTTCTTGCGCAAATAAACGAAATGTATAATCGACGAATTTAGCAAAAAAAAAACACTAATTAAATTTCTAGCGAATTACTCTACGGCACATATCACAATTTACAAATTTTAGCCGGGGAGCTCGCATGGCAGGTACACTTCGAACAAATTCTCAGGAAGGTACCAGTTTCGAGCTATTAAACCCTGAACTTGGCGGAGAAATGCATTATCCTTGCAATTACTTTTGTGCTTCAAGGCGTAAAACAACGTTTTGTTAAGAAAGTAAGTGGAACGACAGTGCAGTTTTTACCGCAGGTTTGACGGCGCAAATCTCGTAAGTGGTGTCATCCACATAATTCTTTTCAAGTCTCAGCCGCTAGAATTTGTAAACTACAGTATCTGTCATAAGATAGTTAGAAACCTAATTTGGGATTTTTGCTTCAGCAATTATATGGACACTCCAGGCGCATTTCTACGTCGCCGTGCGCAAGCGCGGAACGCCGCCCAGATGTGAGCGGATAGGAGTGGAACGACGCTCTCCCGTGGCGCGCGAGGCAGGGGGCTCAGGCGAGGGAAGATGGGCGTTCTTCCCCGGCGGCTGCTACCATGCCTCGATGTGGCGTGCGTCTTAATGTCGTAAACAAATCCCTCACGTGACCTGATCCTAGGTGCCTAGGGACAGGATCGCTTAGGCATTTTTGAGAAGGCGCGATGGTGGCGCCGAGCGACGCCGTGGCGTGTTCGTTCTCGGCTTGATCGTTCTCCGGACCACGCGTTGTTCAACATTGCTCATGTGATTGTGCCTGCGTTGCTTTGTGTGTTGGTTGTAGCTTCTGCGTTACTTGGCGGAAAGCCGTGAGTAGTGGTAGTGCGGCAGTGCGGCTTTGGCCTCTGTGAGCTCTGGCAGTACAGAATCTGCGTTGTGTGACCCGTGCTTCCTTCAGAACCCGGCGGTGTTGACAACTGAAACGTCGAAGTGGCCTAGCATATCGGCAGCGCAGTTCAGTGAACTGCGATGTGGCGTCGCAGTGTTCGCCTTTGCTTAACGGACATCGAGGGATGTGCTGCTACCTACAAGTCATGTAAATGCGACTGCGTCGACCGCCCACTGTTCAGCGCTGAATGTCTGGTTGGTGTGCTGTGCTTGTAACGAGTCGTGCAGCCGTGCAATGAAGGTGGTGGTGGAGCAGAGTGGCTTAGGGGGCTCCATTTGCGCGTTCACAGACACGTGCTCCCGTTTTGGTCTCATTAGTGGCTGTCGCGGCAGTTTGGTGTGCTCCTTGCCTAGTATGAAGTTTACGATGCTAACACACAGCATGTTCCCGTTTTTCCGTGCTATATGCCATTTGCATGACGACCGAGTTGAAAACGAGGCATATGTGTGCATTCTTTGCGTTTGTGTGTTGTAAATTACTTGCTATTGTGAAAGTTCTGGCAGTCTTATTAGGCAAGGAGTACGAACGTACACATATAAACATATTTCTGTGTGTCTGAAATTTTGAATTACACATAATACCTTTTACGACTGATAAGTGGGCTACACGGCCTGTGCGAATCAGCTGCCTTTTGTTGCGACGCTCTTCCGTGTGGTAGACTGATGCATGGTGCGCGTTTATTTCTGTACTGTTGTAAAAACCGGTTGTTTATTCACCCAATACAAGTGTACTGCTTCTTCGCCGCAGTACATTTTAGTTGTGCGGTGAAGCATACTAAAAGTGGGAGGGGGCCGCCGTCATTCAGCATAGTATGTCCACTTTGGCGACCTCAGAAGCAGCGGGTGCGCGAGTGTATAATTAAAGAACTCATGTCCAGCGACAGTGGCCTCTTTCCACTTTTGGTATGCTTCACCGCATTATATTGCTTATGCTTCACCGCGAAACATTGGTGTATTGCGAAAAAGGTAATCTTAAAAAGCCCAATTATGCAACGTTTGTTTCGTAGCTTGCTACACCGCGATACATGGGTGAAAATAAGCATCGTTCAGTAATGCATACTAAGAATGGAAAGGGCAGTAGGTGTGCACTGCGCTCATAATATTCAGTTGTGATATAATTTGCAAGTGCATCTGTGCTCGTAGTAAGCTTCATTGACAGTTATTTGTACATTACAAATTTATTTGCAAGGAAGCCAGGATCAGTATTCATCAGTATCCAGGATCAGTATTCACCACGACTGCATCTTCAGCAGAGTGGCTGAAATATAGAATTGTGGACTGCCAATCTTTTGATCGTATGTTTGAATCCTCGCAGCACAAGGAGAACTTTATTTGCAATATTCTAGCAAGAAATTTGGGGAATTCCAGTTACTACACCAGTAGGCATCAGAACAACCAGGGGAGTTAGCCCATAGCAGCTATTACTGTAAAAAAGAAGACTGGCATAAGCACAAGAATTGAGATGGGCACACTACATGCCTTTGTTCTGGTAGTGGTCCACTACTTTGGTGCTACAGTTAATGATCTGGAATGAGTTCAAGGAGCAAGAATTTAGCCCAGAAATAATATTACGCTTAACAGCTGTATCTAGGTGTATAATTTTGCCTGTGCAGCTTTATATAACCCTGTCCACATTTGCCTAAAGCACATGAGTGATATCCTGAAAAAGAGAATGAGATTTTGACATAGCTTTAGAGAAAATGAATCTGTTTCGGCCCAACAGTAGATATACATACTGCACATATTTGCATTCGGTATACCTTATCGCCAACCGTTAAGTCACCTTCTTACCTCATCAGCGAATCATTTCTGCAACCAAGTGTGCTGGTCCGCGTTTTACGTGCATTTCCACCTTTGCAGTTGGTAAAAGTCTTTGGCTGTTTACTGTAACTTCATATTTTAAGCATTTGTTTGCCTAAGAGGCTTTGACAACACTGGCAAGCCTAATGCCTGGGCAATCTTCACTAAAGGCCACCAGTACCTCCTCGTTGCAGACTGTGCTCGACATTCTTCTTGGTTCGACTGTGACTAAGAACCCATATATCTTTCCTCTAAAGCGGCTGGTATTGGCGATGCTTTGATGCAGAAAGAGGCTATTGTTGCACGTGTCAACCTTAGGCCAGAAACCAGTCTGGCACAGGTGGAAATAGTCTTTCCCATATGGTGGTTCAGCCTCGCGAGGCATATTCCTTCAGTCAATCTGCACACCGTTAATGTGAGTGAGACTGATCAAAGGTTGGCTATGGTGTCAGGTTTCTTGCCTGGTTTCGGTAGTGGCATCATGACCAAGTGTTTCCACTCTGTGGGGAATTCCAATATTCCAGATTTAATTGATTGCAAGCAATTAAATGCTTGTTTCCTCGTTTCGGCAAGATTCCTCAACATCTGCAAAATGACTCCATCTTTGCCACGCGCGCTTTAAGTGTTCACATGTTCGAGAGCAACAACAGGTTCTGCCATCGTAAAGAGGCTTTCCATTCCTTCCTTGGCAAGTGGTCATTAAGGTGCGTACAACTCTGGTGATGGTCAATCACTGAGAGGTGGTCTGAGAGGGAAAGCGTCCGCAGCTTGTTCCTGAAATTACTCAGATGTGCACTGAAGATCGAGCAGCATGTTTTCAATAGTATTGCAGTATTTGGTTCATCCTGTTATAGCCGAGAATGTGTCGCACCTTACTGAGACCTATACATTCAAATGACACGCAGTGGTCCCTCCACTAGTCTCTGGCAAGTTTCTTAGTATGACATCTTGCATGCTCAGTCTTGCGCAGAACATTGATCAGGGTTAATTGCGTGTAGCCACCATTTAAGTTTGCAGTATGCAGGTTGGCTTGCTCACCCCAAAGTTACAGCAAATGCTTGTCAGCTCTGGATGTTGCCCCAGTAAGCTCTAGTTCGCATGTCGCTCTTTGCAGTTTGTAAAGGATGCGTGTTGCTAGCGATTCTTCAACACCTTCACATTCCGCAGACGGAAATGGTCCCAGCCTGAAACCCTGATTTTGTGAATGTGGCACATTTTCACCCCTACATCAAGTGTTATACTGGATAATGGGCGCTGCCTCTTGGGACAGAGTCGCACTGACACTCTGGATGAAGGCCCCAGTTGCCCATGCTGTATTTAATGGAGGCTGTGGCAGTTGGGATAGTTGGTGTCATTTGCTTATTTGAGGTCTCTGGTGTCTGCTTCGCCAAGGTGGCATCCTCTTGGCCGTACGTATTTGCATCACCAATGTGGGTGATGTGCATTGAGCTCACCTCGACTGAGTATTCTGTGCTCAGGCAAGAAATTTGAATATGCCAAAGCCAAGTGAAGTCCCCTCGGCTGCGGTGCCTGGTTTTGAGACAGAGGTAGACCAATGCCAAAACGGCTTCCTTTCACTGCCTTAGCCTGCCGCACACCACCACAACTTTCTGATCAGACATATGTTTATTTAAGCTACTCTTTCCTTCCCCTAATTCAATAATGCCAATTTTAAGAGCTGCGTATCAAACTGGCTTCAGAAGACTGCAGATTTTTTAGCTACTTCTAGTAGCTTATTCAGTGGTTAATTTTCTAGTTGGGTATGACATGCTTCGGGCTTAAAAAATGAACTGTGTAAAAAATTCTTGGAGTAATTTTAGGACAGGCAACTCTAAATGAGTGATCACTGCTTTTGTCGCAAAATGTGGCAATGAGCTACGCAAATGCTCTCACGACTGCATGTTCAGGTTGTATGAGTATATAAGAAACAAAATTGGAGTTGTGAAGTTCAAAGCCCTATATTTACAGCCTCTCTTTATACTGTTGACATTAGAGAGCTTTAGAATAGTGGACGCAAGCAGCATGCGTAAACGAGAACCCTGTTTGGGTATTTCTCGGACCCATGTGGTTTGCATAAACAAGCAGCACACGAGTAGCTTGCATCCTCTTGTCCAATACTATTATTTTCATTATAAAGCAACCAATATCGGAGTAAGTCTGATTAACCTGCATCAATATGCTAAAGATTTTTAAGCACTTACGTGTGTCGGTTGAGTGTTTAAAGCACTTCACCACACTCTTGGCCACTAGACTTGTGCTTTCCAGTATTACTTGCTAATCAACTCTTGAGGTGTTTACATGGTTTTTCTTTGCTGTAAGATTAGTTTGACAGTCCTAATAAAATTGTTAAAGTGAATGTCTGGGCCGTTGTATTGGCCATGTCATTCTAAAACGGTTAGGTCTGACACTGTCAAAACATTTGGCAACTTTAATAAGCTTCACCTCATTACACATATGTATTGCCGTGAGACCATTCCGCATGTGCAAATAAAAATACCGGCAAATGGAGAGTTCAAGAGCACCTAAGATTATAGTAAAGCGGGCGGGACAGTAACTTCAGGGTAAGGGGGACATCAAAGCTGTAACTAGGGCTGCCATACATTCCGTCACTGAACTACACGGGTTGCTTCATCGCATTACACAAAAGTGTTGCGGCGAAATTATTGCAGACGCACATATACGCATTCATTCGTCCCAACTTCACATAGAACCTTGTGTCCCATTGCTAAACCTAAGAGAACGAAAAACGGGCAGAGATGCAGCTGAACTTAACGGCACAGTCTTACACTGCACCTCACTGTGTTTATCGCCGCTTTAGTACGAATAATATTAGTCTACTCTGCATTTTTGTTCGTGGAATTCTGGCAGACCATGTGATGTCACTAAAGCTCCGTTAAGTTCCCAGCACTACGCGATGATTGTCGTAAAGCCCACAATAAAAGTAGATCACATGAAGTCACGGATGACGCGCTAGCGCTGAAAGCGATTGAAAACATGCGCTGCCCCATTTCAAGGACGCATGAACAGTTGTGAGCAAGCACAACCTTAAGCATTATATTACTTACGTAACGTAAGTCGTGGCGAAGAACACGTGCAATACCTCCGCCTTCGACGCCCGTCAAGTAAAGGTGCATGTGCGATGTGGTGACGCTGGCGCACAGCGCCGGTTCGCAAATTGCATTGCCGTGGCGCTACGCCACTTCAATATTTCGATCGTCAGCACCACTGAATTCTTCAGAAATACGGGTCTCACACCACGAGAGTTCACCGAGACCAAAAACCGAAATGCCACACCACTACTACTCCACGACTTTTCGCCAACAAATACTGAACGCACTGCGGAGACATCATACGGCCAGCTGTCGGCGTGGGCCGAACATTCAACGTGCCACATGGCGCCACCACACAATAAAGAACCAACTTTGGCGCCACGGCATGACTTGGCGCCATCATCGCGCCTTCTCAAAAGTCCCTAAAAGATCCTGCCCCTAGGCACCTAGGATGAGGTCACGTGAGGGATTTTTGCACGACATTTAGACGCACGCCTCGATGTGCTCCTCGCCCGTCGCTCCGTATAGAGCGGAGATAACCGCGGCGTCTACTCCAGAGGTGGCCGCGCGAATCGCGGCCGCCAAAGCAGGCGCCTTTGACGAGCGCCTTGGGGACACGCTCCCGGCGCTCGTGTGTCTTGAAAGCGATCTGCGATGCTTGCAAAGTGCGCGTAGTGCCGGTACGCTCGTATGCGCAGGCTTTCGACGTTGCGATCGCGTTGAAGTGATAGATGCATGGAGGTTAATTCGCTCGCGGCTGCTACTACGATTCCTAACTTTCACAGACGTTTTCACAGACAGTTTCCGCTGTCATCGAGCCAAATGCGTTCATATTTACCTGTGCACGCGTGACACCGGGCTGGTTAATTTACTTAAAACAGCTTGACGGGCTAGTTGGTTTGTGTAAGCGCGACTGAACGTAGAAAGGAGCAGACGCACTGTTTCTATGTGTCTGTTTTCTTCTACGTCCTCGTTGAGTCACGCTTACATATTCTATCATTGTTAATTTAGTTAGTAAGTGAATGTTTACGAGTTTATACGGCCGATAAAACGACTGTCCTTATTTCGTACAAATATCTACTAATTTGCAATCTCAATCGGTGCTTCGCCTTCTGAGCAGAAGTGCAATTTTTTTTGTTAATTCGTCGATTATGCATTTCCATTTTTTGTTCAAGCAATCCCTGCCTCTTTGTGTAGATCGGCTCATGGATTAGAATTGTGCTATGTGCCACAAGCAATTTAAAAACATTTTTTTTGAAAATATTCGCTGAAGCGCCCAGTATTGCGAATTAGTGTAACATTAAATGAAAGAGCCTGGAAATGCGTCTAAAACTTATCTTTATATTAACGTCAGCAGACATAGAGCTTTCCTTTAATCCCAAATGTTGAGGCATTGGTGGCTCAAAAAATCACGTGAACTTTATATTTATTTGTAGCAAGTATATAAAATCTCAAGGTGATGCAGGGGCAAAAGGCAATGAGTGCCTCACAGAGGTTCCTGTTTCCGCCCAGTAGCAGCAGTGCAGTGAACATAAAAATTGACATTTGCTACAAACAATTTGAACAGCTAAAGAACGAATTGTACTTGGTGTTTAATAACGTTGTAACACTTACACTTCTGATCGCGATCCCAATTGGATTTCTTGGTCACAATCAACAATGGTCACTGCTACATGGGCCAACCATACAGATCGAGTTAAAATCGTCTGCTGATTGTCGGAAACTCTCAGAACTGCACAATGCTTTGGCTACAAATTCACACGCATTTGCAAAATATAGTTAAATTTGGACAATATTTCAAATTTAGAACTTACTTTTGATGACGAAATAGGTTTCTTAAACACTTTTTTTATGAAATTGCGTTGACGTTTTCTTTTAGCGTTTTCAGAATACTGCGCAGAGAGCACAGACATCATGCTGCGATAGCCATCAAGAAGCCTGATCGCGATTCACGGATCGCGATTATACAGATCCGTATCCCGCAAGATTGCGATCGCAAATGACCATCTAGCAACACTCAATCCGGATCAAAGTCAATGCTCATCGCCCCCGATCGTGATCTGAAGCGTATCTGTTACATCGGTGCAAGTTTACAGCATAGCTGTGTAGCTAATTTAGGTAATAGTATTATCCAGGTTACACACATCGAAGTGCGATCTACATAAATGAATTCACCGACGAATAACACACTTCCTAATGCAATATTTAAGTGCTGCTCTATACGTGTTTTCATTTCGCGATATATTGGCTGAGCCGGACAATCTGCCTCGCGTGGCAAATGGCAGACGCAGCGAAGAGTGGCGCGACTGCCTCACTAATCGGGTAATCGCGAGAGGCAGCGCGTGGGTGACGCGTAGGCGCGATGCACAGCAGCCGGCGCAGAAATGCCTCCTCTCATGCAGCGCTTTGTTTCCATAGGCCCTATAATGTAAAACTATTCCAACATGTTTTTATTCCAATCTCCTCACGTCAAATTTGCGTAACCACCGACGCAAGCACCGGGCGGTCACCTGCAGGGTTGTCTGAACAGACCAATCAAACGCTTTCCTCGTTCATAGGAGGTCACTTTTGTTTGCTTAAAAAACGAATAACATTTCCTGCACTGAGCAGCTTGTCGTATCTAATTGGCTGACAAGAGGCAAGAAGAACGCTCAAGTCGAGAGGCATTCGATGGGGCAGAGCCAGTGCACTGAAAATCGATAACCGGACGAAGAGGGTGGTGCCGGCGTCTGCGATTGGTCCGCTTTCCTTACTTAGATTGCGGTAGCTGGTCGAAAATCACGGCGGCATGCAACGGAAGCTTAAGAATGACGCTAAAACGGATTCTCAGCAAAGAAGAGTTGGCAGAATGAGGTCTTAAACGTGCCGAAAGTGATCGAAAACGTTACACGGCCATGCAAGTTTTATTGCAAGCAAATAAACCCATGCTCTACGGCCGGTGCGAGTAGCCAGCGCGTGAGCGATCGGCGGCAGCCATCTTTTATTCCTTTCGGAACGGGGCAGCCCGCGTCTATTCAGAAGAAAATTCAGTTTTGTTTTGCATATTAATGCATCTTTAATGCGTACACGTCACTTTGACGCGGTGATTTTTGGCGGTTTTGTGACGTCTCGTGACAGGCAGGGGAAGTGGGTGCAGCCCGAAAACTTTTGACGAATAGCCGGGGGCTAATGACACAAAGGCGTCGAATCAGAAATAACTGTTTTTTTTCCGGTCAAATCATGGATAATCGGTGTGTACACATCATATCAGATGGGGAGGTATCGCGGTTTTCGTGACGTCGCGTGACAGACAGGTAAAGTGGGGGCAGTCCAAAAAAGTTTTTGACCAACGCGGAGGGCTGATAGCAGAAGTGGAATAGAAATGTTTGGAATAGTTTTACGTTATAGCACTCCATGTGTGGCATCGGTCGACGCGCTCGCCACATGCCATCGGTGAACAGACGACGGCGTGCTACTCTGGCGCCATCTCGTACCGGTCGCCGCCGCAGAACCAATCTTGCGTGGCACGATGCTTTCCTCCTCACCCTTTCTCCATACTTTTCTCCGCCGATTTCCGCCTCATGCTTTCGCTGTAGCCTCCTCTTCCGTTTTCCTCCTCGCCTTGTCTTCGATATTGCCGTCTTTCAACACCCGTTGCGCTCCGCGTTTGCTCTTTCGTCTTTCACTCTGCTCGTTCACTCGGTTACGCAGAGGGTGGCCTAGGGACGCCGATGGACGCCGAGGTACGCCAACGCTGAACGTAAGGGGCGCCGAACAGCTGCGCCCTAAAAAAGAGAGCAGATTTTTGCGACATCGTAGGATTACAGCCAGATCTCCAGTGAAGCTGTTTACTTCGAAACGTAGCAATAAAAGTTATAGTTTACTGTATTTATGTCGCATACGTTTAAAAAATTCGAGGATGCTTAAGTACAGTTCTTATGAGTTGTGAATGTGCTAATCTCCAATTGAACGCCGCTAAGCGTTCCTTCGAGTTACGACCTCCTCGCGGGCAAGCGAGCGCGTTGAGACGCTTGGCAAGTTGTTTAGCCCAGTGGTTAAGACATTCTGCTTCTGAGCGTGGGGTCGTAGGTTCGAAACTCAATATCGCCCTTGTTTTACAAGAAAGCCGGGGAGAGTGAACCTCTACCCACCAGTGCATTTGTCGTGTCCGTGGGCAAAAACAACCAATCAGCAGGAGGTGCGCGCCCCTTGCATTACATGCCTCTTGGCCGGCAGTGCGGGGAACAAAAAAAAAAAAAAGAAAAAAAAAGAAACCAACTGAAAGCTCGCCTTCGCGCAGAGCGTTCGGCGCAAGTGTTTCCGTGTAAATATTACACTTGCGTAAGCCGTAGTTACCTGGAAGCAGCAAGTGTAGCAAACGAAGTAGGGAGTGAGGTACCTACACTTCGTAGGTAAAAGAAAAAAACCCACATAGCAACTGATTTGATTTGTGTTTGGATAGCGCTATAGAAAGATCATGCATAGTTAGGGCCCCCGAAGAGCAGCGTGAACTGGACGAGCGGCGACTGGAACAGCAACGTATATGCACAAAGGCGTCGTGCTCAGGCTAGGTAGGGCGAGCGGTTCCTGCCCAAAGCAAACCACGCACTGCTAGGACACCAGGGGAGAAGGCATCGCCGCGACGCCACGTCACCGTCGCTCTTGCCATCGGAAGCCTGTGTTATCTGCGCGTTCCTTGCTCGCGCAAGCTCTCGCCCGTGTTGCAAGTGCACCTCGGTAAGACCAAATCATAACGCGCAAGCATCTCAATCAGCTCGCTTGCCTACGAGGAGTTGGTAACTCGATAGACTGCTCAGCGGCGTCCAAGAGGCCATTAGTGCTTTCGAATTTACAATTCTAAGAAGTGCTCAAGTGTCATCGGGTTTTTTTAAAGCTGCATTTCATGAACACGCACTTGCCATCGCACATAAACTTGGCATATTTCCCTCATACGTTCAGAAAATTTAACCTCAGTTGTAGTTTTAATTATGCCAGCGCAGCCGTCAAAGTTTTACACCGACAGTTAAACCGACTTATAACGCTATGGACCACTTGTATACACATTCTAGAGGAAAAGGCGCATTTAACCCACCCATTTTCAGCATTGCCTACATATTATATCCATACCACACCCCTAATTATCCCCAGATATAAACAATATGCCTTGTTTAGCTCATCGACGAAACTGGAGAAACAAACTAAGAGTCTCGTACGATCCACGAAACCACATGAAAAAACGAGGGTTTAGTAATTATCTGTAACACTTGCATTTAAAACAAGAAAGTGAACGCTTCGGAACGCACTGCGCTTTCGTTTCTCCCTGTTTTCACAGAAGTTCAAGTCCTCATCTAGTCCTGTTATTTTATGTGTGTGGAAAACATTTCGATTAGTGGCAGTATGAAACCCTGGAACGCTTCAATCCGCAAATTTCTATAAAGGCTGTATGTAATGAACCTGCGCAAAATAAAGATTTATCGCTCGTCACTGAGGGCATTGCTTCGTACTTCGAATAAACTTAGTATAAGCGCCGTTCCCCATCTGTCTTACCGAGCATACCTTGGAAAAATAACTTTATGCTGTGTTTAACAGATAAAAATAGGGAGAAACCGAGTATGCGGTAATTACTTACGGAGCATATAAGCAACCTACACAGTGCAAACTTTCGGTACACGTCACCAAAAGGTGCACCACATTTCTTGAAAATATGGAATATCTGCTGTTTCTGCTACTGGCGGAAAACAGGTAAAAGTGAAACCCTTATATAAGAACAACCTAAAAGTTAAATCGACAATTTCAGAAGTAACAGATGCCTGTTGAAAAAAAATTAAAGTCAGTGTTCTATTGGTATTGAAATGGCCCTCCACGCACGAACAAGGCCATTTTCACGAGAATATCTAAGATCACTCGTGATTACAAAGTGAAATTCGGCAGTTATACCTGCATGGGGTTTGATTAGGTTTTTGGTTGTGACAAAACACTGATATTGCAACGGTATTTAGGCTACCTGTGGACGGAGATTAAATAATTCCAGCATTTGATAGTCCAGCTATTTCATACCTTAAGGCACACAAGTCGTTGGGCGCGGCTGATTATAGTACAATATCCGGACCTCCCCTGGCGCCCGGCGGGTAAATATAGGAACCAGATTATGTTTTCAAATACGTGTATAGTGCTCTCAAAAAGCTGGACATGATGCAAATAACGTAATCTCACATTTCACATGGCGGGTACTGCCCAGCGCGTGGCCTTTTATGCAACGCGAGCGTGTAGGGCGAATACCATGCGTCTTCCGCTACAGCATGTCCCTAGGAGGCACAAAAGAAAATATTCGCTGCCTAAGCAGGGGATGCGCAGTAAAGAAAATTATTACTTACGTGGCCACTATAATACGAAAGAAAATTTAGCTTCAGGTGCAGTTTTGAACAAGTATACACTTGCAGCAAACACATAAAATTTGGAAATAGAAAATTTAGCTCAAGCGTGCAGTCGAAAATGCCCGCTTTCGAAAGTAGGGGGGCAAACAGAATACTGTGCCCCTCACTTTTGACAGAGATAAGGGGGAGGGCAAGTGCCCCCCCCCCCCCCCCCCCCGCATCTGCCCCTACCTACCGGCCAATATGTCTATGCGATGCAACGTATTTAGATTTGTGCGATGGCGCACTGCGCGAGCTCGAGAAGGAGAAGAAGAGCAGTGCGACCTGGTCCTGGCCCTGGTCCTGGTCCAAGGCCTGTTCCTGCCTGACTGTTCTTGCCTCGTAGGGTTTTGGCCAAGAATTGAGTAGCTGTTATTTTTTTTTTCTTCTATCGCTTGTCAACAGTTCAGCTAGTCTCATTATTATTTAGCTAATCAGACCACGCAGATGTCCTTTTCTTCACCAGGGCCAGGGGCATTCCCCTGGTCCGCTTCTCTTCCTCCGCAGGAGTTACCTGTGGATCTGTTTCTACGAAACGGCATCACATCAGTTCCTGTGGCTCTCGTTCCAACCAATAACGGAGTCATACGGATGAAGAATCCGAAGGCGATTCAGGCGGAATTACGATCGGTGACGGCCCATTTCCAGAACATCACTGAGGTCCGCCAGTTTGGAAGAGGTGGAGTCCTCTGCTTTTCGGCAGACCAGTCCTGTGTACAAGACCTGTTAAACTGTTCGCTGTTTGCCGCCAATCCGGTGAGCGCATTTATTCCTCCCCACTTGGCATGTGTGAAAGGGCTTGTCCGCGGCGTCGACGTAAACATGACACCGACAGAGGTATTAGAGATGCTTTCACCCGCGGGTGTAATTTCAGTTTATCGGTGTGGACGCGTGGTCGAGAAAAGCAGGATCCCTACTGAGTCGATCATAGCCACATTTGCAGGGACAAATCGACCCTCAGAGATAAAGGCATGGCCTCTAATCTACAGAGTGGAACCTCTGTCCCCTCGTCCCCTCCAATGTGTGAAATGCTGGCGCTACGGACACACGGTAAAAGGATGTAGATCTGCTTCCAGGTGCCGAATTTGTGGACAAGAGCACAATGCTAGCGAGTGTAAGAGCAAGGAAGAAAGGTGCTGCCTCTGCAATGACGCGCACTCTGCTGATTATTCGAATTGCTCAGCCAAGGCACGGGAAATTGAAATTCTGGAAATTGTTGAACGAAGACGTTGTTCACGTAGAGAAGCCGTAGCAGAAATTCATTCTAGGACACAGGGTTACGCCGGCGTCACAGCCCGCCAGGTGACAGCAACGGATACGTCTCTTTCACATTCTATTGCTAATGCCATTGAAAGGGCAATGGAAAAATCTATGGAGCGCCTAGCTGGAAACCTTTGCGAGTCCCTGACACAAATTCTAACTAGCCAGATGGCGCACATATTTGGAACAACAGCAGTTGGTATAACTTCTCGAACTACTGAGTGTCAACGTACTTCAAACGAGGAGGTAACCGCCAATTTCACGTCGCAAGATGCCCAAATTGTAATCCCACCTGTCGCTGTTAACGAGACCCAATGCACAGGCTCCGACGATAACACAGAGGGCGCAGAGGAAATGGACATGGATCCTCGATCATTAAAACGATGTAGGTCTCCTTTGTCTAAAAAAGCTACGACTCTAACTCAGGCAAAGACAAAAAAGTATCAGAAAGACAGCCTTACAAAGGAAGATTTATTAAAGGAAAACATTTTAGGTAAGGCAGTTACTGAGTCCATACTAACGCAACCATAGGTCTCCTCAAGATTCTTCATTGGAATTGCCGATCAATTTACTCCGCAGCAACAGATTTATTGTATCTATCATCGAAATTTTCCCCGGATATTATTGCTTTGCAAGAAACATGGCTTGCAGCTCATCAATGTTTTCAATTGGCTAACTATCGCTCTTTCCGACTGGACCGTCCATCGAAGGGCGGAGGTTTAGCTTTCTTCATCAATAACAGAATTAGCCTTAAAGCAAAGATATCATATAAACATATGTCCCCCGAAAACGAAATTTTCGCATTAGATATAACTATACCAGGGTGTCTACCTTTCTCTTTAGTAAACGTATACTTTCCGGCGGGTGTACAGAACACTCGATGTTTGAATTCAGCAGTGACTTCATGGTGTAAGGAAAAAATTCTGGTTGGAGATTTCAACTCCCATCACACGTGCTGGGGTTTTCGAACTGACCAATGTGGCAAACGCTTGTGGGATTGGATAATAGATAATAATCTGACTTGCCTGAACTCTAGAATTCCTACATACATTTGTAAACAGTCCCGCTCCGCATTGGATTTAAGTTTTGTAAGTTCGTCCTTCACTAACTCATCCTGGACAGCCTTGGACTGTGCAACCAACAGTGACCACTTTCCAATAATGGTTGAAATTGCTTGCCCGATTATGCCAACGTGCTCCCAGGTACGCGTATTTGTAGATTATAAAAAATTTAAATCCGATCTTAAGGTACATTTGGCTTCTCATTCCGAAGAGCAGGAAGACACCAAAGCTATGAAACTTTGTGCGGTAATTAAAAGAACATACAAAAAGGCTGAATTCAGTGTTACATCTGCAAAGCAAACATCTTATAACCCTTGGTGGAATGCAGACTGCACGCGAGACCACCGACGCCGACAGGCAGCTTGGAAGCAGCTCCTCTACAACCAGTGCCCCAAAAATTGGTCTGATTACAAGTTTTATGCTGCTGTCTTTAAACGTACAGTTGCTAAAGCTAAAGAGGATTATGATAGGAAACACTATGATTTCCTTTCTAAATCTAAAAACAAAAAACCGCTGTTTAGGTATATGAGATCTCGGAAAATTCTGCCATCGCCAGCTAATATTGATTATGTCAATCTGTCTCCCGATGAAATGAGAAAATCTCTCGAACTCCTTGCTAAAGGCTTGGAGAGTAGATTCACGTCATCGATGTCGTATAATTTGCAAAAATTAGCCCCATCCTTAGTGTATACTGAAGTTTCATTGCCAGAATTATCTCAAGTGATTCGAACCTTACCATTGTCAGCCCCTGGTCCTGATGGAATTACCGTTCACATGATAAAAATTTTATTTGATCTATCTCCTGGAGACCTTCTAAACGTTATAAACTATTCCTTACAGAAAGCCTGGATACCTTACGATTGGAAAGTAGCTAAAGTAATCCCGATACCCAAAAAACAAGGACAAGGTTATAACATAGAAAACATTAGACCTATTTCTCTTACTTCTAATATGGTCAAACTCATAGAGAGGGTATTACACTGCCGCATTACTATCTGGATGACGGATAATTTAATATTAAGTCCAAATCAAATAGGCTTTAGAGCTAATTGCTCAATATGGTGTGCCCATGCTGATTTAGAGAGCCGCATCCAACTTGCCCGGAAAAGGAGAGAATATTCTGCTTTGATGAAATTAGATATAGCTAAAGCTTATGACAGCGTCGAACATTCAATTCTGCTAGATATTCTGCAGCGTCGTAATTTTCCCTATTATATAACCGCATGGGTGGCAGAATTTTTGCGATCAAGAGAATTTTATTGCTTTAAGGACGGATGTTCTTCGTCTAAATTCAGACAAACTCGCGGAGTTCCCCAAGGATCTGTCCTATCCCCAATATTGTTTAATATATTAATGAGCTCTATCCCCACTTGTCAGGACGTGCACGTTTACGTGTATGCAGATGACATTGCATTCTTTGCTGCCGACACTGACATTAACACATTATACCAAAAATTAGAAAGCTACATGAGCATGCTAGAAGTATGGCTTCAGACAATTTGTATGTCATTAAATGTAAGCAAAAGTGCCATTTTAGTGTTCTCGGTCATGGATCCGGTTTCAATTTCTATTACTTATAAACACGAACCCATTCCACAGGTTGAGTCTCTAAAATATTTGGGAATCACATATAATGGAAAACTCAACTGGAGTCCCCACATAGAGAGTGTAGCGGGTAAGGCACAACGTGCTTTAGGTATTCTACGCAGAATGAGCAACCGAAAATATGGACTGCGTAGGGATTCACTGTTGATGATTTATAAAATGTATATGCGTCCCATATTGGAATTTGGGTGTGTCTTGTTCTCAGGCGGCCCTGCTTATAAAATAAAGCCTCTGGTTCTTTTGGAGCGTGAGGCTCTACGCCTATGTCTGGGACTCCCCAGGTTTGTGGCTATAAATGTTATCTACCAAGAAGCGCGCCTTCCAACATTGCCCTGCAGATTTCGCATCTTAACAGTTCAAGCCTTTCTGAAATTTTACAGCTTGCAGCTTAGACGATCTGAATACGCATTCATTGATGATCCAAATTCCTTCTTCCTTGCTCATTGGCCTCGATTTCACACTCCACAGATCATATTTGTTCAAAAAGAATTAGATAGCCTGAATGTGAACATTCGAGAGGTAATTCCGTCAACCGAATCACATCAGAATATTAAGATAGATTTTGATGACATATTCCCCCCCAACTCTAAGTATCAATCTGCCACTTTTTTAAATAACCTGTTGCAAGATTACCTAGCGCACGTGCAAACAAATAACATAATAGCTACAGACGCTTCAGTGAGCAACGAAAAGGCGGGCGTAGGCATCTTCTCGCTTCCGCTTGGCTGGTCATTCTCCTTGAGACTGCCAGATTTCACACCTGTTTTTGAAGCCGAGCTTTTAGCAATTCTTTTAGCGCTTCGGAAACTCCCGTCGAACTCAATAAGTGCAATTATTATAACAGATTCCCTTTCGGTCTGTACTTCGCTTACGGCTTCACCCAATTCGCCACCAATAAAGACGTTTCTAACATTAGTTCCTCCACAGTTGACTTCTCTAAAACTATTATGGGTACCTGGACATTGTGGCTTACATTCAAATGAAATGGCAGACGCATTAGCGCGAGCATCCCTGAGTGGACCTATAATGCCTGTTCTTCCTTTGGTGGCTCACATAACAGCAATCAGATATAGAAAATATTCAATTCATAGAGATGTCAGTGAATCAATAACGACATGGACAGAATATCAGCACCTCAGATTTCCGTGGAAGATCCAGTGGTGTCCATCAAGACAATCAGAAGTAGCGATCACGAGATTACGCTGCCGTGTCCCTCCATTAAACCTATATTTACACAGGACTGGTCTGACGCTATCGCCTCTGTGCCCATACTGCCAAGAAACAGAATCACTAGATCATTATTTTTTGGTTTGTCGACGATACAAATTGTTAAGAAAAAGACACCTAGAACTTCCATTCGCAAAATTAGGGTTAATATTATCACCTGAAATCATACTATCTTTCGGTGCGTCAGTTATAGGGGTCAGCCACAGGGACGTATTTGATGCCGTTTGCAGTTACATTCATTCAACAAAACGTATAACTCTTTAACTTTTGTCTTGTATTTTGTTTGTTCTTGTACGTTTTTTTTTTTTTTTTTATCTCTCTTTCGTTATATTTTTTCTCATCGAATAAGTAGCACTTCAAAAGATTAGGTGAACGTTTCAGCACGCAATTCTTGGCCAATCCCCCAGCGTGGGTATGAGCCATAACATGAGGCCATCATCATCATCATCATCGTCTGCCACGCACTAGCGGCTCAAGCTGAATTCCGGGGCGCTGACCGAGAACCGTCGGGGCTGCACTCCAGGAGAAACCCGGTTTGGCCCCGCCACCATGGGTAAGCGGCGTGACGTAGGAATGCGACCTGAGCTGTTCGTTAGCCGAAATTTGCGCATAAGATGCCGTCATGCGGATGTAGTGTTCGGCTCAAAAACAGCCATAATGCCGTTCATGTATACCTATGAACATCACCCGCTGTGTCCATCGACAGTGGCGAGTAACGTAAGTCCGCCGAAGCGGAATTTACGCTGGATGCACACGACTCGACGGATCGCTCAATCAGTACGCAGACGAGTGTGACCTGGCTGAGGTGCGACGAATGGTGTGAGAAAGCACCTAGCCAGTGCCTTCTTTGTGGGAGACGCTAATTCGGCGGCCCTGAGCCGCATCGTGCTCGTCCGCAGACCGAAGCGGCGATCCGGCCTTTCTTATGAATCCTGCCGATATGTAGAAGATGCTGTCACGGAAGAAGAGCCACGTGATTTCGGTCCGCCTTGAAGGGATGCTAAACAGACATATCAAGTGAAGCTGCATTGGCATATTGCGATTCTGCAGTATCCCAGCGACCACTGTCACACTGAGGGGAGGTTTGGAAAATAGAAAAGGCACGAAAATGAAATACGAGTCCTAATGCCTCTGTTGCGGCGTTTGGGCCAGTATTACACCAAGCCCATAGACGAATACGTCAGGTAGTAGGAACGAAGGAAAAAGCGCTTATTTGAGAATAGCTACACGGAGTAACGGAAGCCCACTTAATGCAGGAGCATCTGAAACGTCTGTGTTCACATGTGGACACGTCGGTTGCACTGCACGAAAGGTCTCCGCTTTTAATACCATCGTCTTTTCTAGGTGACTCTACTAGAGAATCTGATGACTGTGTCACGTCAGTCACAATCTTCGAGTCAGTCGTAATACCCGCCCATGATGTAGGATCATTCAGCAGCACTCACACCACCGATGCACTCCTACCTCCGATGAACTCACACCTCAGATGGTATGAAATAGGTGACCGTATAGCAACCGGGGAATCCAAGGTCGAAGCCGTTCCCACGGCAATATTTGACATCGGCCCTTTTCGTCTTCAGTTCAGGCTGCCAGCTAGTGGTAAGGGGCAGCTTTTGTGGACCCCACAGCAGTCGGTCTCAACACTGTGCTTCGGTAGGCCCCGATGGATGGATGGGGTTGCCTCGTGGCAGACCTCTAATTAATGCCCTTGGCCGTGTTGAGACGTAACACCGCCTTTAATTTCCCGCGCCAGTTCGTCCTGGAGTCATGGGCAATGACAAAATCTGCTCGGCTCTTGTTAAGCTTTCATTGGTAAAGGTGGACTGCATTATATTCGAAGCCAAATAATTAGTGAATTTTAGGCTGTAATACCAAGGAAGTCTTAAAATTCCGCGACGTAACACTGACGCGACTGCAATAGGCTTTCAGCACGCGTAATGTAACAAAGAAAGTTCGCCCTAATTTTTTTTTCTAGAATTTAAACGCTTACCGGGACATTCATGAAAATAGTTTCGCAAATGCTCAGTCATGCCAGAATGATGTTTAATGGTTACCCGTGGCAGTGAATATGATAAACTGACGTCATATCCTAGGCACCATACTGGAGAACCATCATGCTGAAAAGCTGCGTGCGCGATGTCGCGTGCAAACTCATAACGTGAAAGGATGCTTGGTAAAATTGAAAACACGCGATAACGGATGGCGGGGCGCAAAAGAAAAAAAAAAAAAAAAAAACCTTCCCGACTTTTCACACCATATCGCTGGGGCAGATGGGTTCCGTCAATGCGTATTGGGGTCTAGTTATATGTTTACTGGTAAATGACGACATTGCTTTCCACAGTAGCCAGAGACACAAAGCAGCAAGCTTGAACATATTATCTTTCATAGCCTAAGTACAAAAAATTCTTCTGGTATCGCGGTTCATCTATTAGTGTGGAGATGTCGGCAAAAAAAGAAATAAAAAAACGTTTGTCATTCATTTTCGCCGTCAATTGATTTACGCCACATGACGTAAACATAGTTTTTAAAGAATACGTTTGTGTCGAAATTTTAGCATACTATCACCCTTTGATGTTCCTCATTATTGAAAGGTGTGGCTGCCTGAGCTTCTGGCGAGACACAGCCTAGGGCCTCATTGAATGTATTAGCAGATGCTTGACAGTACCAGGCTCAAAGCGTTTGCGCAATGGTTCCGTATAGCACCATCTTCCTGCTGCTATGAGTGAAAAGGCTGAAAAGTATGCATGTATGAGCTTATAAGCTTGCGGTATAGCTACACGCCAGGCTCACCACTCCATAGATTCCAAACGCTAGCTCATGTTTCGCACATCGTTCAGAATAGTAAATAAAAACTATCAAATGTACTAAACCACAGTACCATGTGCCCTTCTAACCTAAGTACGTGTCTTAGTACCTAAGTCAGAAGTACTGAGTGCACTTCTGACTTGGCTGCATGACTGACGTTAGCACCGCTCAAGACGAACAAAGTTGCGGTATTTCGGCACAACATACTCTGGTTGAAAACTTAAGTATTTAGAAATTTCAACCACATAACTGCAATGTGCTTGCCCCTTCGTGCCTTTATCCGCACTCCGAAACGTAGTTCCCGAGGGACGCCGACGACGAGAAAGTTCGTCTCCGCCATGACGTCATAGAAATGAGGAACTGTAATTGGCGTTCGCATCCACACGATGCCTCCTGGAGAACGGCGTATTTGTCACAGCACTCTTCGATCGTATCTTACAGCTGATAGCAGAAGCAAAAGACTTGCCACCGCATTGTTAGTTGGCCACTGAATATGGACAGTATGTTGAGGCACCCCTTACCTCCCCCTCTCAATCCTCCTTAAAAAATATGCAGGAAACTTCGATGGTGATTGTCCACGTAAGCGAACAGCCCCTCAACTCGGCCATGCGAGTGCTTACGCACGACAGTCTAAACCGCCCTCCACTTTTTCCTTCCGCCTCTCTTCGCAACTCGGTAGCCCGAGGGCACGCTCCCTTTCCCTTGGCGCGATTCCTCGCCTTGACTTCCCCGATGTCAACCTCCGTCGCTCCACCGAACTACCATGAAAACGGTTGAGAGAGCCAAAGAAAACTATTCACTTTATGAAAGAAATCAGCGATGATTAAGCCTTAAATTCTAAAGAAATGCGCCGCATTACAACGCACCTCCGGGGTCTCGGATCCATAACATCGCAAAGTGTTTGTTGTTCAAAATTTCTCTCGACACACGTCTTAACTATTCGAAGAGCGAAGTGCCTCTGACAGTGGTCAGGAGCCGACCACCTTCGGTTGCACTACGGACGGACATCAGCGTTAACGTTGAAATCATTTTTTTTTTGTTGTCTAAGTGTGCCTACAACATTCTTTCCAACTTATTCAACAACGGATCCCCAGAAGAACTAGGTGCTTCACCCCCCCCTCCCCCCATATAGAGCGTACCGCAGCTAAATTAGGCAAGAGTTAAAAAATATGCAAATGCCACGTAGCTGGACAGAACAAAGATAATGTTGTTGGCCGTCGCTTGGAGATACTCAATTTTTTTATTCCGCCTAATTAGATAAATAGTCTAAATTAACTTCACAACTATTATAATTAGAGGACTAGCGTCAATAAAAAAACTGTAGAGCGACATGAAAAACTCCCGATATAGCTTTAAGTTGCTGAATACGTGCTACATAAAAGTGTTTTTCCGAGCGTGAAATAAGCCCGCGAACTCACGCAAAGTGCCTCGAGCGGCATGTCGCGCGGCAATATTGCGTGCATTTGCGGACTTCTTCCACGCTCGGTAAAACCCTTTTATGTAGCACGTATTGAGGAACTGAAAGCTGTATCGGGAGTTTTTCGTGTCGCTCTACAATTTTCTCATTTACACTTTTAATCTAATTATAATATTTGAGAAGTTGAATAATTAATTAAGACTAATTACCTAATTAGGCGGACCTAAAATATACTTTAAACATCTCCAAGCGACGGCACACATTACCTTTGTTCTGTCGAGCTATAGGGCTTTTGCATATATTTAAACTCTGGCTAAGTTAGCTAGGACACCCAGTATATGTATATATGTGCACCTCTACCACGTGACTGGCTTCCCACACTACACACACATAGTTTATCCTACTTTGAGACTCTTAATGCTAGAGCATTAAATAAACAAAAAACGAAAGACTAGGCGCAATAAGAAAGTGGCACACAACCAGTTGGCTACCATGTCAGTTGGCTACCTAGTAACAAGTGCTTTCCGCCGTGGCCTGATTCTGCAGCGGAGTCTACGACGGTGGGCTCCTCCACCACTCTGACGTCGCGCTACACCGGAATGACGGGCGCAAGCTCAACGGCGGCTACAAGCTCGACCAGTAGGCATCAGGGTCCTCCTAGACGGGACCACGCACGTGAGTATACCACGTTTTTGTGGAGCCAAACAGATTCGTGTTTATGTAGTTGTGACAACCCGTGTACATTTACGTTGCCACATTGCCTTTCAACTAAGATTACAGCCCTCGGTTTCACACATCGCGTGCAACGCTGTGAAAGTGAGGGAGACCTTTTTGGCAGTGGCTGCGTTCGCACTAAAGGCCCGTTTATAGTCCGACGTTATCGGCGCGCGGGCGAGCGTCGTTCGCGGTCAGTCACGCTACGTCGGTTGCGCTGCGCCAGCCGAGATGCCATCCCCTCTATAGCTCAACGCGCGCGCCGTAGGCTGCTATCTTCGGAGCATGCGCAGAAGGTTCGCCAAGTCGCGCGCCGTCCGCAAAAGCCGTCTGCGGAGTTGTGTTGGCGCCTTCTTCTTCGCGCGCAATGCATTGTGGTGCCAGAGTTCCGCCGACTTCGACGCGCGAATGGCTCCGGAGCCATATCGGCGCCGGGCCCGTCGGGGCGCGTCGGAAGCCGCCGGTTACGTTGGCTGCGCCGGTGCGCCCGACTATAGAGCGGTCGTTTTCGCCGACGTAACGTAGCGTGCGCGCGCGCGCGCGCGCGCGGACGTTACGTCGGACTATAAACGGCCCTTAAGAAATAGTTCGGCGTTTCTGCCGTCAAATATGAGAAAATTTTCACTATTTAGATTTACTTATAGATGAAAAATAAATTCAGCTTTCATAAGCAACAAACTCTGTTAGAAGTTGTTGGAGATCATTTTGTTTTTTCTTGTTATCCTTTACGGGTTCTTAGTTTGCCGGCTGTTGTGCCACGCTCGCGAGCATTATCGTGCCGCTTGCGAGCGATAGAGATATAAACCTCAATGAAGAGCGTGCTGTGAGACATTTTGATGGCCGAACTTCCTCCGTCGTTTCCACAGCGTTGCACTTTAAGAACGATACGGGAGTACAGCAAGCGATGTCGTAAGATGCATTCTCACTCCGTATGTGGAGTCATGTGCGTGCGAAACTGCATGAAAGTAATTTAACCACACTCTTGCCGCCAGATTTCGAGATATTCGACGCTTATTCGACACAGGTGGCCGTTGTACCGTTACAGACGGCGAAGAGCAATCATGAAGCGCGTTTCAGATACCGCGAACTGAGTTCGAAATCAAGCATGCAGCTCCAACATGACCACCCGCCACACGATGTCGCCTCTTCATCTCGGTTCACGCGAAACAAAAGTAGTCTTTGCCACATCAGACATTGAAGGGATGGTTACTTGGTCAACGTATCATATGGGGGTCGCGCTTATAGCATATAACAATGACACCTAAACTAAGTATTGACATTTCCGCGTTCGTAGTACACCAGTCCGTTATATGCGCCGCCTTCAAGACCCAGTAAGTCAATGAGCTATTTGTGGGTTTCAGTCAGATGCGTCCATGCAATAACGAAAAGTATTCACGATGGAAAATTTGCTCAGTCACACAGAACGTATTCATAACGACATATGATATATAATAACAACATATCACATAAGACAAGTCCACTGGTCAAAATCTTAGCTCCTGCTTTCACCTAGTTCTCGTTTTGCTCGTCGTCTTGAATATCCATCTCCCGCCTTCCCCGCGTTTTCCCCAGAACGTATTCATAGCGTACTTGCCAGCAGTTGCTGGCCGGCATCGATTTTTCGCCTATACTTCACTAGGCGCACCCACTTTCATGACAATTAACGTGGTTTGGCCAGCATGCATGCAGTGTGCAGTGCAGAGCAGGTGTGCTCACTTTGTGGGACACGGTAGTTATTATACGTTGCATGGCGTGGCCATTTCAAGCTGCTTCCTTTGTGTCTCTGTCTTGTCCGTACCCTGGAACCCCTTTGCAGACGGTCAAGGCACAGCCGTGTCACTTGGAACAGCTGGCAGTCTTAAATTATTCCCGGAAACATTGAATGAATGTTAGTGTTTGAGGTCACAAAGCAACACCTGGGCTTCAAAGCACCAAGGGGCAGTGCAAATACACTATTTATTTCCACCCCCTAAGGTTTATCAAAGCGAGTATACGTCTAAGTAAACAAGTGTTATTGTATTTTGATGCCAATGGAATGACAGTTGACACGGATGGGAATCAGACTCTACACCTCGTACGTCAAAACATAACGTACACCGTTGCCGATGAGCAACCATGGCGGCAAGCTGGCGATAGAACACAGCGAGCATTTGTGTGTTTATTTGAATATTTAAGTTTGACTCCACTCCGCTAGTATATTCAAAGCCACAGCATAAAAAGCCAAGCTTTATGCTCACCGAAAGCGAGTAAGGAAGGTAGGACGCTATATAACATAAAGCTATTCTAATCACTTTCGACGTCATTTCCGCCATTACTCCTCCGCGATTGATCGATAATTTTGGGCCACGCCCTCAACGCGTATCATCCACACGACGTCATAAAACCGCGAGAACTCCCTCTCTCAAAATGACGAGCATGCACTGATTATGCATC
Organism: Dermacentor andersoni; assembly: GCF_023375885.2. Classification (NCBI taxonomy): domain Eukaryota; kingdom Metazoa; phylum Arthropoda; class Arachnida; order Ixodida; family Ixodidae; genus Dermacentor; species Dermacentor andersoni. The sequence goes on from NC_092816.1 coordinate 86,599,090, forward strand.
ACAATTCCGTACAATGTAAAGAAAAATATTCTGATAATGTTATATCTCAGCTTTGTCGATGTTATACCACCCCTTTTGGACGACGAAAATTCTCTGGTCGTCCCCACTTCGCCTGTCTCTCACGCGACGTGACAAAACTGTGAGAACTCACCACGTGAAAGAGATGTGTGTGCACTGCAGATGCGATAATATTCCGAACAAAAGTGAAAATTTTCCGTAATACTCGGAGGCTACGCGCTCCTTTTTTTTTTCCCGTGGCAGTTGACCCGCCATGGTTGCTTGTGGCTATGCTGTTGGGCTGCTAAGCACGAGGTCGCGAGATCGAATATTCGGTGCGAGATCGAATCGAGATCGAATGATTTCGGCGCACGTTAAAGAACCGCAAGTGGTCCAAATTGTTCTGGAGTCGCCCACTACGGCGTGCCTCGTAATCAGGTCGTGGTTTTGGCCTGTAAAGCCCCATAATTTAATCAGTATAACCTTGCCTAGCCCTTTCGCCAAGCCTACGACATCGTTCTGCTAACTCGTGTTTGCTGAGGATCTCTTTCAGAGTATATGTTTTTCTCCATATTGCACGCCTACTTTCGACCTAAGCAAGCGACGCGGACCCATCGTAGACGCCGGAACCACTCCGGTTATCATCCGGTTATCACCTTGAGTGCGCTAGCTCGGTCGCACCGAGACCCTCTCCTTTCCTGCACGCTCCTCTCTTGCCCGCCAACTAGATAAGAAAAACCTCTCAAGCTTGGTTATGCTACTCGCTGTGAACGCAAATATAACTGACTTAACGACATAAACTTAACTGACATAACTGACATAAACGAGGTGATTAAATGTGCTCTTTGAACAAGGTTATTGGCCACTGCCAGATGCTTGCGTCTGCGGTTACTTACATTTGACGTCAGGAGTTATAGTAGGCAGTTATATGACGTTATGGGGCCCCTGATGTCAAACTTATTTCCGCACAGCCATCCTCGAAGACCACGCCTCAGCACCGAGGCATAAGCATAAGAATCATAGGAAGCATGGCAGAGAAGGACATCATGGTAAGTGGTAGATGTTGCTGTCGCGACTTCTAATTCAAGATGAACTAAGTAACTGTGCACATTCGTATGCGTGAAATACTACAAAAAGTACTGAAAGCACAAACCTTCCATAACTATTAAGGCGAGATATATTGCAATGACTAGGATAAGGAGAGCAAACAAAAAACTGCATGCATTCAAGTGTCCACCATACTTTTTCGCCAGGTCTATCTGGCGCGTGGTAGGCAAGAAAGCGAGAGTAAATTTGATTATTATGAGTCTCCGTAGTTGAAATCTCTTGGTTTGATGTTTTATTGCTTATCACGTCTCGCCCAGCACCCGAAGGACTTGCTAAGGGATAGTGTGAATGAATATTAAGAATTTCGGATCGGAGAGTGAGCGAGTCATTCAGTGAGGTGGTAGATATAATGCAGTTTGCGTTGTGTAAACTGTGCTAGCACGTCACTTTTGTCTGCGGTGAATTCCCATGAGGGTGTGTGTTTGTGAAAGACGGTCAGTCGCCACTGAGAGAGCAGATAGAGGTCATACTAAGGCATTTAACATGTCTGCTGTCTCATGTGTCATAAGCCACTGGAATGGACGTCACAAACACCAGATACTAACGGGTTTAAAGACAGGATAACCGGCATACTTACCTAAGTTCTTTGTTTTTATGTGCTGTTACCAAAACAAAATGTTTTCTAATGTTGTATTACATGTATGAAACTGTGCTCTTGTTTACTCCTGGGCCAAGTTGTGTTCCGTTTCTATATAGCCACGTTTATAAAACCAGAAAATTGTATAACTGCTTTCCTTGATTCTAAGAGTATAACGTGGGGTTTTTGTCGCAACGAATTGTATAACGCTTTTCTTCAATCGATGTATTTGCTCTCATACTTTTGCGATTTCCATGTATACTGTCCCACACACAATGATCCCATGTAAAGGAGCTTGTGAGTTATTTGAATAAATAAATAAGTATCTGGAAGCCTGGTCAAAGCGACAGACCATTCACCATATTTAGCACATGGAAAGCAATTGAAAGGTGAAGAAGTCACCTTATAGTGACATTAGTTCTCCGGGAAGAACTGAGAGGTCGATTTTGATAAGAGCGCTCGAGCCATGATACTTATATGTAGGTGACGGATACGCAAATAATAGGCAGGGAGAGATGATGACGAAAAGTAATAGAGCAACTCGTCTGAACGCCTACCACGCTTTAGTATAACGTATTGAGTTTGTGTTACCTTCACCAACGAGACGACGCTTATCGTTAGGAGTGGACCGAGAGGCGCAGGGACCACAGAGCGAGCATGATAAATCGATTAGGACGTTATTGCAGCCACACCATGCATTCACGGCTAATTTATCGTCTTTACACCAAATTGTGAAGGATTTACTGGTTCAACCCGCCGTGGTTGCTCAGTGGCTATGGTGTTGGGCTGCTGAGCACGAGGTCGCGGGATCGAATCCCGGCCGCGGCGGCCGCATTTCGATGGGGGCGAAATGCGAAAACACCCGTTTACTTAGATTTAGGTGCACGTTAAAGAAGCCCAGGTGGTCGAAATTTCCGTAGTCCTCCACTACGACGTGCCTCATAATCAGAAAGTGGTTCTGGCACGTAAAACCCCATAATTTTAAATTTACTGGTTCAAGTACACGCTAAGTCTACATCGCTAGCGCTTCATGCGTTTTCATTTTCGAGATGCGTATTTATGGCATAAACCGATGGTATACTCGATGGAAACTGCATCTGTTTTGATGTGCCACCCATTTTTCATTTTGTTGCAGGCGATTTGTAAGTATTCCACGTCTTTAATGTTAAGAATAATAAATATTTTGGACGCTAAAACATTCACTACGTTCCGACTTTCCGATGCCCGCGTCCACAAATAAATATACGCAAAGCGCTGAGCTCGACGATCAATCGCATAAATCAAGACATAATTCAGTCTAATTCAAGTACAAGTAAAGGTTTGTGAAGGGCTTATAATGTAACGGAAAAAATAAGTGAACCTTTTAAGCAAGTTGGGTATGTTTATTGATCTCGAGGCTATTCGATTGGGGCGCACATTCAGCCAATGAAGACAGAACGGCTGTGAATGTGCCTATTTTACAAGAAACAACACCAATAGGTTATGCTGAGGTGCACATATGAATAATTTCTCGACAGAGGGCAGAAACCAGAGCTTACAATTCCAGGTGAACTTGGTCGCGAAGACTTACTGTGCTGGAAAGTGCCTAAATTTCTTCTTAAACGGTCCCAGTAGCGGTTTGGACAAATCATGCCGGCGCGTTCGGAAGAGCCACAGTAAAACATTTGTGCTACAATTCAAGTGAAGCGTCTCGTATTGAGGGAGCTACACTAAATGTTGCCCTCCTTCCTAGCCATGCTTCTTCTCAGCTCGTTCACCGAATAATCAAGGCTAAGCTCCGCCTTCACTGGCTCTACGTCATGATGTGACGTTGTGTCGTCTATTTCCGGTTGTCTACGAGCCAGCGCACGGTGACTCACCAACCTCTCCGCTTGTCGCCTGGCCTTCGATCCCTCGCGAGAGCTATCCAAGAAGCGCGTGTTGCGAGCATTTTGTAGTAGCGCCGACGGGATCCGGTATTCCGTAAACTGCAGGCGAGCGTTCGAAATTTTGAAGGATGGGCGGTGGCGTAAACTAAAACCCCTCCATACTCCTACCGCTGTCATGAAGGGGCTTTAGTGTAAGCGTGGGTTGCCTGCACGGTGCAGCTACCTGGTGACGGAGAGCGTAACCAGCCAAACCACCCAGCTGCTTTTGCTGCAGCAAAGTGCTAAACATATTAAACATTATCAAGGACAACAGCAAAGTAGAATACACTTCACTTGGTTTGTGCCATATTAGTTCTATGTGTGTCTGACTTGGGGTCTGTGCCACCAGATGGCTGCACCATGCAGTCCGCTCACGTTTGTGCCTCCGCTCGTCCCGTAAAACGTCTGGTCCGCTTGCGCTTACCCGAACAAACGTGCACGCTAAAACTCTCTATTGTGGTACTGAGCCTCCGGCGTGACGTGACTGCCGGAAACGTGTAGATGCTAGCGTCGATCGGATCTTTGGCGCAGGAAGCTCCTTTTTCTTGGATAAGGTGAAAGCCAAATAAACTTTTTTTTTTAGCTTAGCTCCAGGGTACGCGTACCGTTGGCGTTAGCCTAACGTTACGGATATCGCTGAATTCTCGCCTGGTAGGTTCACTTGCTGGCGGCAAAATTAAAGAAAGTTATCTGGCATATCGAGTGTTCAGGTGCTTTAAGACAGATTAGCATCTTGTGGGCTTCATAATCATAAACCCAATAATTTAACGATGTTCTCCTTCAATATTGATTTCTCGATATAGAGCCAATCTATGCATTCCACGACTAGGTTCTGTACACCACCGCTGGCGTGAAGCATTATGGTAATAGCAGTCCTCAGCGGGCTGAAAGTGGACTGTGGTAAGAAGCATATGTTGTGTCATACCAGGACAAACCCACTATTCCCGTCATCGTAACTACAAACACAAGTACAAGGGGAAATTTGCACCGAGAACTGTAGTGCTACGGCGACGGCAGCGCCCGCGCGTTGGACTTGGGCAAATCTGTTTATTGAAGGGAAAAGCTTTACTACGCTAGTCAACACCGTGCTTCGCGCGAGCCAGCGTATGTCGGAATTGGCTCCGTAAGCCTGTTCGGAGTCGGAATTGGCTCCGTAAGCGTTTTCGGAGTCGGAATTGGCTCCGTAGGCGCGTTCGGAGTCTGCGCAGGTGACCACTTCCACGCGCAATGCGTCATCGTTTGACGTTCGCCGCAAGCGCGTGTTTATCGCGGAGGCCGACTATACAACCGCTTGCCAGAGAATACGCGTGCGCATTCCATATGGAAGGAGAAGAGAGTATCACTACCGATACAGGGAGCTGTGTTTATGGCTGTACAGAAATCGCAAGACAATGTGCCCAACAATGATGAATAAAGAAGTTTAATAATCCTGCATAACTTATGGTATATATCATTGATAAGCAATTTGCATAACTACACAAGGCACACGTACAGCATAACCATAAGCTAACCAAAGCATATCCAAAAGCTAAACCATAAGCATAATCATAGGCTAAGTCATAAAGCACAACTATAAGCTAAACCATAAGCATCACCGAACCTTTTCGCTTCTTGATATCCAGGCTTACCCTTAGCTAGGCCCCAGCCAATTGTTTATAATTCAAGCGCCATTAACATTAGCGGCGCCATATGAGAACGTCTAGGGAGTGCCTGGAGGGAGTGTATTTAAAACCAAGCCTCCCCTTCACACGTTGTCCCATCAACTCGGCCTCCAGATGCTAAGAAGCGAAAGGGAGACACCGTATCCCATCCGTACATTTTAATAACGACGAGTGTTTCTTTTTTGCGCTCTCTATCGCTCTCTCTCTCTAACAAGCGTTGCAACCTTCCTTTCGTTTCACTTTCTATGTGAGGTAATGATTCCCTCACGGCTCACAGTAAGGCCCCGATTCACACAGCCGTCAAACGCCCCGACCCATCAGTGTCACGTCACCGTCATGAGATTTTTTCCTCTCAAAATGCTGTACCTTCGATCGCGTCGGCCAGCATAAACCAGCGTGACATTATTGACAAGAAAATGGCGAGGAGACGCTCTCTCGTGATGAACAGCCGTGCCTTGTGACGGGACGGGGCGTTTGAAAGCTTTATTATTCAGGGCCTGTAGGGCTGACTTCTTTATTATTACTGGAGGTGTGTTTCGGTATGGTCCATTTAATTTTCCATTATTTTCCGTTCTATAGTCATGCACCAATTTTCCTATTAATAGAAGGTAACGCAGTGTCACTGAAAAGGAGAGAAGAATAGAAAATATGATAAACCGCCACAAATTCACATCGGAAGCTATGTACTTAACTGTTCTCCTCTGTACGTCTTTAAATTCAGCTACGGTATACACGTTCAATGACACAAACTGACTAAACAGTCACTTGGTGATTTCCTCAGCCCAACAACAAGATATCGTCGTGGTCATCGATATTCCTGGTAAGCACTGCTCTGCTTTTACTTCGTCGTAGTTCACATCAGCAGATGCATAATTCTGAAATACATGAGCCGCACTGACCTTCGTCTTCAAGAGGGGAGAACCTCGGGCCAGTTGATCCGACATATTTAAAGAGGAAAGGAACCGCGACTTCAGACGAAAGAGTGGGCAGGGCGAGCGGTAACTAGGAACTGAGGTTTTTTAGCATGAAACAAATAGCAGCAAAATGTCGCATCTGCGCGAAGCGTCCTGTAATTGTACAATCGTGTATGTTTATTTTTTACTTACAACTCCTGAAGGAACACTTCTGGAGTACGACGTACAATGTCACTGCAAACAGTACGAACAGCGTTGTTGCAGAAAGTTTGTCAGCAGATTAGTGATTAGAAAATGATTGCATTAAAATAGTATAATCAATTTTCTGTCACAGAGCATTAGGAAGCGTGAAAATTAACTTTAATAATATTGGAAATGGCAGCTTTAGCAAAGGGTCTAGGTACCCTGTTGCAGTGATTGACAGCGTGCGGGAAGAAATTGCACTGATAATCCGTTCGGATTCTTGCGTCTGGTTATATTTGTAACGTCTTATAGCACAGGATGCCTTCGCGAACGCGAGAGATGTATCACGAGTAAGATGATAAGATGAGTGATCATTGCAGAGTGGCGCGTCATTAATTAGACGTGTCTTGCGGTGAGATAACGCAGGGCGTTTTGAGACGTCAGTGGTGCAAACGCAGAACAAAATCGACGTTGGTGATTAAAAGACGAGGTCATATCAGCGCCAAATATCATCTCAGTGGGCCTTCTTTGACCTGATTAAATTTTTGGAACGCAGGTCTCATACTGTTTACAGGGATTTGATGCGCTTCTAGAATGACGCTAATAAAAGTTTTAGACCATTTCAATTTGGACTACATTGGAATGTTGACTAGTGCACTGATAATCCGCTTTCTAAGTGCCTCTTCTGTTAGGTACACAGTATGGGGAGATTACGACATACATGCGACGATAACTCGAAGGTGCGAAACTAAAATACATTATGGCGAGCTGTTAGAGGAATAGATTAACTGTGAAGAAGAGTGGCTTGTAGCATCGACACTACAATTCCCTAGGATTTAGTCCGCACCAACTAGGTATCACACTACGTGCGACACACAAAAATCAACTTGTTATCTTGCTGCAGTGTAATGCGATACAATGTAATGCAGTGTAGTGTAATAGGCTAACTGCTGACGTAACCAAGTGAATAAGTAAGAGACAGACTTACCAACTTAAATGTTAAAGGACATATTTTTGATGAAAGCTTCATGTTGCATATGCAACGGAAGGAAACCAACTATTCTCCTTAGCAGACCGGGGTAATTAGTAGGCCAATATCAGTGTTAGAATACATATGAAAGCTTCATGTAGCAGGGTTATTTAGAATAGCTTACATAAGCCATTGGAATCTAAACCTGGCAACGTTTAACGCTTGAAAATTATCTAGTGAGGCGAGTCTAGCACTACTATTGGAGTAACTCGCGGGAAATAAATGGGATAAATAGGGCTCAGTGAGGTTAGGACGACAAATGAAACATATACATTGCTAAAAAGCGGGCATGCCCTGTGCTACCGGGGCTTAGTGGAGAGACGAGAACTAGGAGTCGGATTCCTGATTAATAAGGATATAAGTGGTGACATACAGGAATTGTATAGCATTAACGAGAGGGTGGTAAGAATAAGAGGTACAAATTGAAGGTCATACAGGTCTACGCGCCTACATATTGTCATGATGACCAGAAAGTCTAAAGCTTCTATGAAGACGTGGAATCAGCGATGGGTAAAGTCAAAACAAAATACGCTACACTGATTGGCGACTTCAATCCCAGGGTAGGCAAGAAGGCGGCTGGCGACAAGCCAGTGGGGGAATGCTGCTTAGGTTATAGGAATAGCAGAGGAGAGTTATCAGTAGAGTCTGTAGAAGGGAATAATTTGCGAATAAAGAATACCTGCTTCCGCAAGTGGGATAACCGAAAGTGGACGTGGAGGAGCCAGAATGGCGAGACCAGAAATGAAATAGACTTGATACTCTGCGCTAACCCTGGAATCATACAAGATGTGGACGTGCTCGGCAACGTGTGATGCAGTGACTATAGGATGGTAAGATCACGAAATAGGCTAGACTTGAGGAGGGAACGGAAGAAACTGGTACATAAGAAGCCGATCAATAAGTTAGCGGTAAGAGGGAAAATAGAGGAATTCCGGAGCAAGCTACAGAACAGGTAATCGGCTCTAACTAAGGAGGAGGACCTTAGTGTTGAAGCAAGGGACGACAACCTTATCGACTTCATTAAGGAGTGTGCAATAGAAGCCGGGGGTAACTTTGTTAGACAGGGTATCGGTAAGCCTTCGCAAGAGACGAAACATCTGATTAAAACGCACCAATGTATGAAAGCCTCTAACGCTACAGCTAGAATAAAATTGGCAGAACTTTTCAAGTTAATCAACAAGCGTAATGTAGCTGACGTAAAGAAGTATAATAAGGATAGAATTGAGCATGCTCTCAGGAACGGAGGAAGCCTAAAAGCAGTGAAGAAGAAACTAGGAATAGGCAAGAATTATGTATGCGTTAAGAGACAAATCGGGCAATATCATTACTAATATGGATAAGATAGTTCAAATGGCTGAGGAGTTCTATAGAGATTTACACAGTACCAGTGGCACCCACGACGATAATGGAAGAGGGAATAGCCTAGAGGAATTTGACATCCCACAAGTAACGCCACAAGAAGTAAAGAAAGCCTTGGGAGCTATGGAAAGGGGGAAGGTAGCTGGGGAGGATAAGGTTACAGCAGATTTGTTGAAGAACGGTGGGCAGATTGTTCTACAAAAACTGGCCACCCTGTATACGCATTGCCTCATGACCTCGAGCGTACCGGAATCTTGGAAGAACGTCAACATAATCTTAATCCATAAGAAAGGGGACGCCAAAGACTTGAAAAATTATAGACCGATCAGCTTACTGTCCGTTGCCTACAAAGCTTTTACTGCAGTAATCGCAAATAGAATCAGGAACACCTTGGACTTCTGTCAACAAAAGGACCAGGTAGAATTCTGTAAAGGCTAGTCAACAGTAGACCATAGTCACACTATCAATCAGGTGATAGAGAAATGTGCGGAATATAACCAACATTTATATATAGCTTTCATTGATTACGAGAAGGCGTTTGATTCAGTCGAAACTTCAGCAGTCATGCAGGCATTACGGAATCAGGGTGTAGACGAGCCGTATGTAAAAATACTGAAATATATTAATAGCAGCTCCACAGCCACCGTAGTCCACCATAAAGAAAGCAACAAAATGCAAATAAAGAAGGGCGTCAGGCATGGAGATACGATCTCTCTAATGCTATTCACAGCGTGTTTACCGCAGGTATTCAGAGACCTGGATTGGGAAGAATTGGGGATAAGAGTTAATAGAGAATATTTTAGTAAGTTACGATTTGCTGATGATATTGCCTTGCTTAGTAACTCAGGGCACCAATTGCAATGCATGCTCATTGTCGTGGACAGACAAAGCAGAAAGGTGGGTCTGAAAATTAATCTGCAGGAAAATAAAATAATGTTTAACAGTCTCAGAAGGGAACAGCAGCTTAGGATAAGTAGCGAGGCACTGGAAATGGTAAGGGTTATTCCCTTACCACTTCCTTCTACTTAGGGCAGGTAGTGACCGTGGATCCGGATCATGACACTGCGATAATCAGAAGAATAAGAATGGGCTGTGGTGCGTTTGGCAGGCATCTCAGATCATGAGCAGCCGGTTGCCATTTTCCCTCAAGAGAAAAGTGTACAACAGCTGTGTCTTACCATTACTCACCTACGGGGCCGAAACCTGGAGGCTTGCGAAAATGTTTCTACTTGAATTGAAGACGACGCAACGAGCTATGGAAAGAATAATGATGGGTGTAACGTTGAGGGACAAGAAGAGAGCAGATTGGGTAAAGGGAACAAAGGCGAATTAGTGACATCTTAGTTGAAATCAAGAAAAAGAAAGGGGCATGGGCAGGGCATGTAATGAGGAGGGAAGATAACCGGTGCTCATTAAGGGTTACGGACCGGATTCCAAGGGATGGGAGGCATAGCCGGGGGCGGCAGGAAGTTAGGTGGACGGATGAGGTCAAGAAGTTTGCAGGGACAATATGGCCACAATTAGAACATGACCGGGGTAGTTGGAGAAGTATGGGAGAGGCCTTTGCCCTGCAGTGGGCGTAGCCACGCTTACGATGATATAAGCATGCTATGCATTGGAGTCTTCTAGACACGTGAGTACGGCGTTTAGATGTTTAGAAGTATTGACTTCCACAAAGAGCGGCATCAGTCGCTGCTGGTGAATTGCCAAACTTCAGCCTTTCTTCTGTGCAACTAACTTTAATTGGTACCACACTGGCGCTTCATCTAACTGCACTTTTATGTGCATTAACCTGCTAGAGAGAACCTCGTCATGTTGATCGAGCTTCTCGGGTTGTAACGTGGCCCTTATACCGACGGGTCCTGGAGAACGCGTCTCGGAAGCAATTGCTGCAGATGCCTGTAGAGGACGATAGCATCTTGAAACAATGGTTGTTAACAACCGTGCGTGAAGTTGAAAAAGTGAAACGCGGATAGTGGCGTCAGGAATGCGTTAGTAAAATGTGTATGTTATTATGAATGTTTCTATTTTGTCGGAGGCGATGTACTTCTGGCTCCGGGGAAGCTGTGTACTTTATCGAGTAGCCGTGCCACAACGAACAATACGTTTTGAAATAGGGAAATCGAGAATATGACGGAATGACTGCCTAGTAGGTACAAAACATTTTGAGTGACGCGGGCATATGGTCGTGAAAGATAAAAAAAATTATCAATAATCAAACGCATGAACACTACGACTGACACTGTTAACAGAAAGAGTGGTAATTTATCACCAGCAAACGCCAGGCGTCTTGGTGACATTATACGAAGTACTTAAGCCACTGTTTCGTCGGTTTTTAATTTTCGTCTGAACGACGCTCCTAGGTGGTAGCTGAAACGTTATAATTACAAAATCTTCAGCGATCGGTGCTTGTCTTCACTTTTGATCCCTCTATCGAGAGTAACCGAGGAACTCAAAGGCTTTTACGCTTAATTTCACTTTCACACTGGGCCCAGTCAGAATGTTTCACGTGTAGTTGCCAATGACCGCGCAATGACGTACCAAGCCGTGGAAACTCGGCAGCGAACATAGCATGCAGAGCGAAGAGAACGCCCTTTCCTGACCGACGAGATGTTTGCGTATTGTTGCGAACGCAATTGTAAACGTAACAAATGTTACAACCGCAGGCAAGTCCAAGCATTGGTTGGGCTCCTGTTTGTCTCCCTGACTGTTCTACTGGCCACTCTGTGCTACGTGCTGTTCAGTTTTCTCACAGGTGAGCAAACTGTTGACCTTTAGAATACTCAACTACAAGACACACTACGAAGTGTGCCCTTTCGCTGTTTTAAGTAACGACTGCTATACTAAAGATACTTGATTGGACGAACTGGTGGCATCGAAGCTGTAGACGGTTTCATTATCTTTGGCAACACTCTGCGTCGTGCACCATATGTATTGATGACAGTGATAAGAAATAAATCGCTATTTATTTTGTGTGCCGCGGAGAAGCTAGAGGTCTCAATACTGGCGCACAGACAAAGAAAGTAGAAACGTAAAACGATTACGAGCAGTGTTACAAGATAACCAATAGTACATGAAACAAAGTCGATAAAAATGAGCAGATACGTAAGAAGTAACAATTAGGGAATAGCGCAAAATTACATGCAGCGTACATTACATGCCTACACGGAAGGAGGAAGAGGCTATTAGAGGAAAAGACAGAAGTGCAACTAGAAAGAAGGCTGAGGAGAAACTGTGAAGCTCGGAAAACAAGGAAGAGAAACGTTTTAAAAGATACGAGCATGGAGAAAATGACAAGAGCCACTCTACATTCTTTGGAAATGCGAGTTTTAGCTGAAAGATGCGGGAACGTGGAAGGGTTCATCTTCCCTGACAGTCTTTTGCGGCACTCGCAGTGAAACACAAGCTGCTAGATCCGTACATTCAGTAATTCCATGCATGAGTTTGTTTAAAAAGGACGTTGGTGCGACTACAGCAGCAGGTAAGTGGTGGAATCACAGGAGGATTATTCCGACTTGAAAAGTTTTTTCGTGCGCGAAGTCAGAAAACTACGTTTATATATATGCTGGTTCAGTTTTAGTGCGCATGTTCGATTAATATGCTATTTGAATATTCTTTTTTTTTATCATGGATATACTGTTAGTCTCACTTGGGACTGTTAGAGGTTGGGTTTATATACAAGAAAATACAAATTACAATCAATACCAAAATGAGATTGCAGCTCAAAATTCATTGCAGCTCAAAATTAATTGCAGCTCTAATCAAGGAAATTGACTCATACTCTGTACTTTTGTCGCAGCAACAATGGGAGGAAACATGTACAGAAGCGGTTAGTCGTATGAGAAGAGGCAGTAAATGGAGCCTTCTCAGAAATCTTCTTAATAACAGCAATCCAAAGGGACGGCTAGACTAGCTTTAGACCGGATTATCAAATTCCTAACTAGGCATGGTATGATGGACAGCAACATCGGTCAAAGCATGCTGTACAGCTACCTTCCTTGGAAGGACCGTGAGGCATGCAGGGAGGCAGAGAAGGTCCTATATGCGGAATAGACCGGGATGAGTACCCCACTTCTTCATGAAGCCGGCTCCGCATCAGAGGTTAGACACGTCCTTTTTAACTTCAATAGCAAGTCTGCTCTAGGAACAAATGGCATCACAAACAAACTTCTTAAGAACTTCGATGACGAGGTCAATCGAATCTGGCAGTCGGGTCAAGTCCCTCATGAATGGAGGGCGGCCAAGATAGCTTTCATCCCCAAGCTGGGAAAGCTTACCAGTATGGAAAACCTCCGACCCATCTCGCTCACTTCATGCCTTTGCAAAGTCATGGATCATACAGTTCATAATCGCATATCAAGTTACATCGAGCGACATTGCCTCTTTCTTCACAAGTTGACTAAATTTCGACCTACCCTCTCCGAACAGGATGCGATGCCCCTATTGAAGAAATCAATCTTTGATAACTAACCGCACTATAGACGTGATGAGCGTTCTGGCCCTATACTTGGCTAAGGCCTTTGAGAGGGTCAGTCACCAGCACATCCTAGGTGAGATATCCAAGCTCTATCTTGGCAGCAGATTTTTAAACTTTAATAAATCCGCCCTTGTTGAACACATGGCGTTTATCAGAGTTGGGACGGTTATCGAAGGGCCTTTCTCTCTCGGTTGTCTCGGCACACCCCAGGAATCGGTGCTGTCACAGCTGCTCTTTAATACCGCTATCGACAGGCTCTTCGAGAGGTTGGCTTGCATCCCAGATGTCGGATGTCGGGCACGATATCACCATCTGGGTCCCCGGAGTGTCGCTAGCCAATTAAGAGGAAAGCTTACAAGAAGCTGTTATCATAGAGGATTTCCTCGCTAGCACGGGGTTGACACTCTCTCCCACAAAGGCAGAGTTACTGCTGTACAGGAAAGTGAGACAAGGAGGCAAAACTAAAGTATTAGCGCCACTGGACCCGGTTCCTATTCAGATACTAACTAAAGTGGGCACCTGCATACCCAGAACTGCTACTATGTTTATTTTTTCCGTACAGCCAGAGCCTCGAGCTTTCTGTATTTCTGCTCTCATACGGAAGAAAAAGAAATTGTCTTTCCTGTTTCTGTACCCAGCTGCACCTGCACCAGCGATGCACGCTTCGCCGATGGTCACGGAGGAGACAACTACATACGATGCTAGTGAGGTTACCTCAGACTATACCACGCCTCCTTCTGGTCCCGTACCTCCTCCGCGTCCTCCTCCACCTCCTCCCCCTCCTGCTCCCCCTCCACCTCCACTTCCATCGCCTCCTCCTCCTCCGCCTCCCCCACCTCCACCGCCTCCTCCACGTCCCCGGCCTGCTCCTTCTCTGCCTCCTCCACCTCCACCGCCTCCTCCGCGTCCCCCTTCTCCACCTCCCCCTCCTCCCCCGTCTTCTCCACCTACTCTCCCGCCTCCTCCACCTCCCGCGTCTCCCCCACCTCCTGCACGTCCTTCTCCCCCGCCTCCAGCTCCCTCAACTCCACCTGCTCCCTCACCTCCACCGCCACCTCCACTCCCTCCTCCTCCTTCGCCTACGCCACCTCCTGGGCCTACTCCGAGTTCCCCGCCTACCTCTGTTGAACGTGAGTGGATTTATGAGTATTTGCCTAGATGTAGGAACGCGTTGGAAGCCGAGATATAATCACCTCACAGTAAACCACAACTGGTCCTGTGATCGACGAATTAGGTCCTAATGTCTAAATCCAAGACCGACATGCGGTAGATATCAAAGTCAAAGGCAGGCACAATTTTGTAAGAGAAATCGAGAACGTTGAGAATATATTGTTTTAACATGAGAAAGAGATTGTCATAGGTTTTTTCGCAGGGCCTGCAATGTCTGTTGCAACAATGGACATAGAAAGTTTTTTCCGTCTACACAACAATAGTTGTCATTCCAGCGGCTTTATTTTCCAGCTTCTCAATCAGAATTATACTTTATTACTTGTTTAAATTATAATTCCAAGCTATGCTTTCTGCGCTCATACGTGTGCAGCTACATTGCACATTTTTTCAAAGAATTTGCTTTTAGGCAGCCATTATTCAATATACCGCTTGTGGCTCACAGGTCTTGGAGAATGAGTACGCTGCACTTGCTTGTGCACGCGCATGCACACATTTGTATGCACAAGAACTATCTCTTCTTGCTGTGCGGGCGTTGGGCCCATTGCATCTATCAAACAGCATCTAAATTATTATTTGCTATAGAAAACACGGCGAAAACCCATGGCAGTCACCCCCACTTCACCTGGCTGTCATGCGACGACACGAAACCGCGATGGCTCCCCTTCTGACTTGACGTGTACACACTGATACGGCATGAATAGACCGAACAAAAGAAATATAATTTCTGATTCGGTGCCCTTTCGCCATTAGCTCCCTGCTTGTGGTCAAAACCTTTAGGGCGGCGCCCACTGCGCCTGTCTGTCAAGCGTCGTCATAAAATCTCGAAACCTCAACGCATCAGATTGACGTGCACATGTTAAAAAGATGCATCAATATGCCGAAATAAACTGATTCTTTTTTCTGGGTAGCCGGAGACTGTCCCGTTCCGTAAGCAATAGAAGATGGCTGCCTGCCAATCGCTCAAGCTCCGGCTACTCGCACCTGCCGGTGAGTGGGCTTATTTGCGTAATAAAACTTTTTGCATGGAAGTATAACGTTATCGAGGCTTTCGGTACGTATACGACATGGTTGTGCTAACTCTTACTTGCTGAGAATCGGTTTTAGTGGCATTATTATCCTTCTATTGCACGCCACCACGATTTTCCGCCAGCCACCGCAAGCTAAGGAAGGGGAAGCGGGCCAATGGCAGACGTAGGCACCATCCGCCTTAGTCTGATCATCTAATTTCACTGCGCTCGCTCGGTCCCATCGAGGCCCTTTCCATTTTAGGGGGCTCCTCGCCTCTTCTCAGTGAATGGGATAAGAAAAACCGCTTATTGTACGCAACGTTATGCGTTTTGCAAGCAAACAAAAGTGACCTCCTATAAACGAGGAGTGCGTTTGAGTGGGCGGTTCAGACCACGCTCCGGGCAACTGCCCGATGCTTGCGTCGGCGACTACATAAACTGGGCGTCCGGAAGCACCCTTGACGGCATGACGGCCACGATGACGCATAATTGCTATTGCAGTAAAAGATATGCACAAGTTAAAGGAAGCACCCCTTGTTGATTGCGATGAATAAGGAGATTCTCTTTACGACGTTCCTTCGAAGCTTTCCCACTTGACATCCTGTGGATTACGTTTGCGTGCTGTTATGCGCAAGGTATTCATTGTAGAAGCACGAGTGAACCCGTCACCTTTTTTTGAGTTAGACATATAGGGCGCTCTCACGTAAAACTATTCCAATCTTTTTTATTTCGATCTTCTGACGTCACGGTTACTTAACCACCGACGCAAGCATCGGGCGGTAACTGGCAGCGTTGTTTAAAAAGCCTAATCAAACGCTCTCCTCGTTTATAGGAGGTCACTTCTTTCTTTCAAAGCGAGCAGCATTGCCTATATTGAGCACATTTTCTTACAGAATTCACTGAAAAGAGGCGAGGTGCACGCTCAAGGGGAGATGGGCTCGATAGGGCCGAGTCAGCCCAGTGAAAGTAGGTGATGGGATGAAGAGGGTGGTGTGGTGATGCCGGTGCGTGCGATTGGTCCACTTCCCCATACTTAGCTTGCGGTGGCTGGTCGAAAATCGCGTAGGCGTGCAGCGGAACGTCAAAAATGCCGCCAGAACGAATCTTCAGCAAACAAGTGTTCGCAAAGGGGTGTTGTATGCGTGCCGAAAGGGCTCGATAACGTTATGCTGCCACGGAAAAATGTTTATTATACGCAAATAAATCCATGCTCCCCGGCCAACCCGAGTAGCTAGTGGCGGAGCAAACGGCAGGCAGCCATCTGCTATTCCTTTCAGAACGGGACAGTCTGCGGCTATTTCAAAAAAACAAGTTTTGTTCGGCATATTAATGCGTCTTTAACGCGTACACGTCACTTTAACGCCGGGAGTTTTCGCGCTTTTGTGACGTCGCGTGGCAGACAGGCGTAGTGGACGCAGCCCGAAAATATTTGATCAATGGCGGAGTATTACGGCGAAATGTCTGCCGAATCACAAATAATTACTTTTCTTTCGTTCGGTCTAATCATGTATAATCAGTATGCACACACCATATCACATGATACGTTTTCGCGGTTTTCGTGACGTCGCGTGAGAGACAGGCTAAGTGAGGGTGGCCCGAATATTTTTTGACCAATCCTGGACTGATTTGAGAAATGCAATAGAAAAGTCTGGAATAGCTTTACGTTATAGCGCCACATTCTTTTATCCTAGAACGAGCGGCGTGCTGGAAGTCACGTCAGGTTTGCGCTCTGCAGGTGCACCGAACAAGTTTCTTAAAAATAAATTTGTAATCTTGGGTTTGATACGTGCCTAAACCACGATCGGATTATGAGACACGACGCAATGGCGGGTGCCGAATCGATTTCAACCTATTGATGTTTTTCAATGCGCAACCAATGCACGGTACACGAGCGATTTTTTTTTCCTTCCGTCCTCATCGGAACCTGGCCGCCGCGGCTGGGAATGTACCCGCGAACTGGAGCGGAGCAACAGAAAGACATCACTACGGGATTGTCGCGGCTGGTTTAACAAGTAACTTGGGCATGTAGTAACCCGTATAGCTTAGTGTTTAAGGAGGCCTAGAATAACACAGAATGAGACTGCCGATATTTCGGCCCCTCGAATATGGGGCAGAGCTAAGTCACTCATGCCGATGCTTACCGGCGCTGTGAAGGTAGAGAGATGCCCGTAAATGAGACTATGGTGAAATTATTTTTTTTTCAGCGTGGCTTTCGACGGAACAACTGAAAAGTTTAGAGTGGGTTGATAATGCTCAGCATACGCTCGGATCACCTATTTGCTCATTTGTGCAATACAAAATTATTATTGCTGGTGTGTTTGAGAGAAAGGGTCGAAAATAGCGTAACAAGAATTGTTTTCATTCTGTTCCACAAGCAATATAAATTCGAAAACGCGATTTGTTTATTGGCGCGAAATCCGCGCGTGCGACATGATGGCTTAATCCACACGGTTTCTTAAGTGAATCAGGTTCAATACTGTAGCATAATATGTCTATAGAATAAAGACATAAATCGCTGAGTTATGAAACACGCTGGGCGCTTCATCCCCGATGGCTTTTTCTGGCGTCCGCCATCGCACGTCCTTGTCCTATAGTAAACTGGCACCAGTAGATGCTTTGAAGCTGCCTCCCGACCACGTACCAGCCTTTTGATGATACTACTGCCAGAATTTTCAACATACTTGGCTTGATGCAGTGTATTTACCCTCGAAATTTGGTGGGATGCATGTAGTGGCAAGCACAGTAATCGCGGAGCTTCGCACCCTGGAGACAGTTCAACGCCTTCGTTTCACAGGTGCGTGTATTGTTGCACAGGCGCAGCTTCGCTATGGCATCACGCAGTCTGATAGTGCGTGACAAAAAAAACAAAACAAAAAAACGTATGCATGTAAGTGGATTTGCAGCTGCTTTCGATAAAAGGAGCAAGGCACGAGTTGAAAGTCGTACGCCAACATTTTTATCTCCCTCCTTTCAATGCCACTTGCTTTGTTTTGTTGGATACACTTGCAGAACCTTGCACAGCGTAAGAATTTTGCAAACAGCCTGTTTGCAACACTTGAAGATGACGTGATGAATTTTCGAACGTATTTTTTTATAACCGCTAACAAAAAAAACCTTCAATCTTATTGCCGTATCATTTTCAAAAGTGTTTCAAGGCCCATAGATGTAGATGGTCACGGAGGTCACCGTGTCAGTGATTATCGCACCTACTTTCGTGCCGTCGAAAAATGTAATTGATGCCGGAGCATTTGACATTCGAGACCGTAACGTTTACTGCGGAGAACAATGACTGATAGTCGCTTTCACTCGTGAAAATTCCCGAGCGAATAACACGGCTCTGGGCCTCTCAGTACAAGAGACCCGTTTCGCTTAACTGCAGCTCACGCCATGGGCATGAGGCCGCTATTTTGCACGTTCGGCGTCCACAAGCAGGACTACACCAAGATCGACGTGGGCCCCTGCGACTATGCCTTCATCCCTTTCTACGCGCGTGGCAGAGACACGTTCATTGACGACAGCGACCCGGTCACCACGGGTTTGATCGACAGGGCGGCCGCGTCGACGAAGACGTCCTTCGTCATCAGCGTCCCCAGCGCGCAAGTCCTTTGCCTCTTTCCATTTCACTGTATTCTGTGAATACGTCACAGCCTAGGCAGAGGTAGAAGGGCATAGTTCAAGCTCAAAGTGAACATGATCGCAGTTCGGAGCACTTCGTTTTTTTTTGTTTGGAGGGTTGTGCAGTAAAATATATCTGCTGGGTATTAGAGCTAACACGGAGCATGAAAAAAAAAAAAATAAAACAAGAAAGCAAAGCATTAAAAGCGCATGCGATCTCCTAAAGGAGTGTCTAGTTCATTTTGCATTCCCTTTAAGTAATCGTGAGGGAATAATTAACAATTCTTTCATTCATAACTTTATGTGCTCACTGTGAATGCATGGTTTGTAGAATACATTTGAAAACACAACTTTCAATTGCTTGCGACACACAATTTCCAGCGTAACTATTTTTTCCGCATTAGTAGAAAGGGACGTGGCAGTAGCGCGCAAGCGGTGGACTTCGGCAACTTCTTAGATATTTTGGTGGCTTTCTTTCGCCAATTAAAAAAAAGCTGTACGTACGTTTGCACATGGCAAAAAACTGACGCTGGTGTTTTTTATTGTCGGATACACATCGCGTATAGACATTAATACTGATTACTCAGCTACTGGGAAAGCAAAAAATGTTGAAGGCTTCTTCAGGAAGCTCGTAACAGCAGAAAGTTGGTCTCATTGGCTACAATTAAAACTTACTCCACGTTGGCTGCCCCGCCCGGTACAATATTGCACCTGATTTCGTGTCTGTGCTGGGTGGTACTTTGCTTAGTCAGGAGCGGAACATTTAATTTACGCGTAGTAAAAGTCGTCTTCCATCTACTCGTAGAATTTGGGAGGAATTTGAATGCATGGTCACATGTATTCTCTCACACGGCGTGGCCGTAGGGATCAACCGAGAAGGACAAAAACAGAAAAAAAAAAAGAAAATCTGAGATCATTTATCAACGTATTTTTTCTATCTTGAAATCTGCGAACGTGAGCCCATTGAGTCGCCGTGCCATTATATGGAGACGCAGCTTTCTTTGGAATGCTCCGACTACTGACGACAATAAAAAATAAGTAAAAAAATAAAGAACCTCAAACATAGCACCTAATGTTAACGTAATCCTCTGCTGTCCAAAAAGAATGTGACGTGTCGCTTTAGTACGGCGATAACGAGACCAAGGGCAACCTAGGGTCCCTTTTATTTTATTCACAACCATATAAGCCAACAGGACGGAGAGTTGTGCAAAAGCTCAAAGTTGCGCAGATGAGCAATTTGACGCTCTTCTCTTTATCACTGGGTGCTGCTAATAATTGGCATTTGTTGCGTGAGGAAGCCCTTTTATCGATATCTAACAAACCTATTTGTCACTAATATTTCAGTATATTACGCATATTTTGTGAAACGAGAGTATCCGCAATCAATTCTGATTTTATGACGAATTGTTTCTGCGCGGCCGCAATGGTCCTGCACTAGGCACATGTTTTTTTCTGCAAAGCTTGCGCCGTGTGCTAACATTTGTTAACGCCCTGTGTTAAGATATTTGTTAACTCAAAGGGGGTTCTATAATAAATGGGTGCTAA
Source organism: Dermacentor andersoni (assembly GCF_023375885.2). Taxonomy (NCBI): domain Eukaryota; kingdom Metazoa; phylum Arthropoda; class Arachnida; order Ixodida; family Ixodidae; genus Dermacentor; species Dermacentor andersoni. The sequence continues at coordinate 86,619,639 of NC_092816.1, forward strand.
CATTCACAGCTACTTTATCGGTGCTCTTTTATTCCTTCGGAATGTAATAATAATGCTGATAGACCGAACTTGCTTCGAATCGCTGCCTCGCTGCAGGAGCCACTCGAAAGTCCTGGCAGATATCACCAGCCTCGCTGGCAAAAAGAAGGTGGAGCTTTACTGGACGAAAAAGAACATCTACCATTATGCGGTTTTTGACGTCGGCGTCATGAAAAATGAAACTGGCCAAGAAAAAACGATCGTGGAAGCAGCGTTCAATTTACTGAGGGTGAGCACGCTACGTGAAGTTGTTCAGGCGACGGTTAAGTGGGTCGATTTGGTGAGGATTCGTGATTAAGAAAAAAAGGAGGCATACAACAACGTCGACAACAGAGGAAGAATTAAGATCGTCATTAAATTTAGGTGTGCCGTGTTCGTGTCATTTGACGGCATTTTTCTTTTTCACATGATACGCGTGGGTCGTCACCCCCCCCCCCCCCCTCCCCCTCATGAAGTAAGTAAACTGATGGCGAATAACACAGTCACCGAAAGCTTTAGCTTGCAGGAATTGGTTCCCCTTGGAAAGTAAAAAGAGATGGCGGCGGTCCCTTTAAAGCAACCCACATGAAAAGACGCAACAAGTTCACTCCTGCAGAAGACTCGTTCTAAAGATATACACGTGGGCTTACAGAGGATAAGCTTGGAGGCAAGCGGAATTATTTTCCGCGGTACTAAGAGTGCGGTTTTAGGTTAATCCATTTGTGAAGATCACCCAGTACTTGTCAGCCTCCACCCCGGTATCCTTTACATTTCTGGTATCTCACACAGTACGTTGGTTGCCACGGAAATATGACACGAGGGAGGGTGGCAGACTGAATGCAATGACTAGAACAATGTTTTGTCATCTCATCATACACTTTAGCAGAAACCCGAATGCCTGACATTGTATGAAAAACGAGAGCAAGGTGAAAGCCGGAGCCGGGGTCCGGCATTCACCTTGTTCTCGTTTTGCTCATCGTCTTGAATTTCCGTCTCCCCCTTGCCCGTATTTTTCATCAATTACATTGTATGTAACAACTCTGGAGCAGTAAAGTGGAGGGTAGTTTTTTTTTTTGTCAAACCCGCAATACTGACAGCGTTGTTAAACTCGAGGAACTGAATGATGAATTTGGTTCTGTGTTGTGCACGGGCCAAGTGTCGCTAAAGAGCGCCAGAACTCGAAGAGCTATACCAGTCGGCAGAGACGCACAGGAGGACCAACTTTTCTCTGACACAGTGGGAGAATGGTACTTTCCGTACCACTGAACATACTAATGTGTAAAGAATTTGAGCCCGAATCACGTGTTGGCAAAAATAACGTAATCTTGTTGAATAATTTACATCTAAGAACCCTCTAATGAGTTTTATCGCTAAACAGAGTAGCTGGGATGACAAATTTGGAGATCAGGTAGTGTGATACATTGTAGCTGTAATATGACTGAGCATTTACCTTATTTCCAACGAAGAACACAGACGAAGGCAATAACGCGTCTAAGTGAGCTACTTGCAACGCGTTTTGGAAGCCAACATCGCCAAAAGCGAAACAAGGATAAACATTGCATGCCTGAATAAAAAAAAAAAAAAATGAGAACATGCCGGAGACACAATTTTACCCGGGTGTGAATGCGTATTTCAGGTGGTTAATGTCGACCACCTGCCGCGTTGAGCCTGCGATTTGACATATTGTAATGGTGATGACGCGCTAAATGAGTCAATGGACGGCAATGAGAAAGAGTAACCCAACTGTTACAAACTAGTGCTACAGAGGGCCGCGAAGTGAGGCTTTTTCTTGTATAACAATAACTTATATTGTATAAAAATAGCTTAAGAAAGCAAGTAATTTCTCTTTATATTTTTAGGCAAATATTGCGTCCAAGTGGTTCCAGCCACATGCTACGACATAACCACGAGGATATAAAAGAACCCAAAAGAAGCGAAAAAATACAGCAGATACAAGCTGAAGTTCGTCGTTAGTGAAAGTGTCGGTTCGCGCTAGTCAGTGACTCAGGATGACAAACAAACAGTTCAAAACGGAAAATGGGCAAACAAAATACTGGCCCGTTTATTTTTTTTGTCTAGCGCATTTTCCACACGGCGCTTGTTACTTTGTTAACATGCAAGGCAGCGCGAAAGAAATTACGCTACGGGGTTGTATTCATGAGGCAATGAACTTGAGTACAATAGAGCATCCAAAACCGACAGTGTCGTGTGAAGATGGTAGAGCGAAGATGACTTGATCAAGAGATTTATGTTGCACTTCCGCTGCATAACTTCGCTGTAATTGAGAGAGAAAATCAGCTGGGTTCACTTTAAGGAGAAGCTTCATCTGCGTATCTTACTAGACTTTGGTGACCGTGGCAGCTGTTGTTCTGTCGAATCGCCGCATGCGTCACTGGCGCGTGCATCTGTTTTCATTAGGTATCAGACGCAAAACTGAAACTGCTGAATAATAGTCAAGCTTAAGTCCTTCGCATCGTACACGTCTTTCCGCATACGATTCCGCTCGAAATGGTTCTCTCGGTAAACATAAAACATTGCCTCCGTCTCCGTGACATCACTCCCTAGATGTCTCACAGTGGCCGTTCACACGGATTGCTGTTCGCATTTTGGCGTAGCTTGTGAGCAGTGCCCTGCGCAAACATAAAGATTGCATGACATTTATGTTAGGGCCCTTGTGGTTTATAAGCATAAACAATGCACGAGATTACACGCTGTACAGAACGACGATAAATATGATTGCTTGCACCGCATTTAATTTTTGTAGTGTTTAAATTAACCGGCTGAAGAAGGCTTCGCTTCGCATAAATACCAATCAGATGTGTTGTATCTGTCTAAATTATTTTTTTTTTGTTCATAGGAATTCAGAAATCTACAGCAGGCTCTCAAGGCAAACAATCCATCACAGCCGAAACCCGATCGTGGTTTTATCGTGGCGAGCTTCTACCTATGGCCAGGCGCCGAAACTACCCCGCTTACTGTGTTCACCGAAAACGTTGTGTGAGTATACAAAGATCAATGCTTCAGAAGTTGGTTCTGAACGCATAGCAGACTGTGAAAATGTTCAGATGGAGCGAGTTTATGAACATTCACTTTACCCATTAGCGCCCAGCGTACTTTGAAAAGTAGACTACGATTTTCATTTGTAGTCATTTTCATTTGTTACGATTTTCATTTGTTCATTAAAGACAAAACACACACTGTTCCTTGGTACGCCATATCGCTACGAAGGGTCCTGCAAAGACGACCGCACTGTAGCGTTTTGTCATCTGCATGATGTTTCTGATCGAGAAACTTGGAAATGTGCTTAAGATAGCTGGTGCTGCTCTACATGCAGCTTCTTTATTTTTTGTCAAGCATAGCATACGCTTCTCGAAGTTGTTGAGGAAGTTTTGGAAAATAAGAGCGTAAAGGATGAACGCATGACATTCCATACAACTAGATATTTATACCGTCGCAACAAAATGAATGCAGGTGTATATTGTAAAGTACGCTGGGCTTATGTATATGCTGAAGGGGTGTGCTTTCTCTCGAAGCACACACGTGCTTCTTTTACCTGTATTTCGTCAAAATATTTTTTTTTTGGTATCTACAAGAACTTCAGAGACTGTTGCAGTAAAGGAATGTATTTAGAATTACATTACCATTGCTATTATTCCTCCTGGTTCCTTTCTTGCTGCCGACAAAGATGACGATGCCCTTGTCTTAGTAAACAAGATAATGAGCAATGTTAGGCCAAATTTAGATAAATAGATACCATTTAGATAACCTATGAAGAATATTTAAAGACAAACATGATTCATGTATTCTTTATTACAAATTGGAAAATGAGTGGCAGGGAACAGAAAACAACAAAAACTATTTGCATTTCTGTGCATTTCTGAGGTAGCAGAGGAAACATTCTGAAGCAAGTTATTGGTCCACTGAGAATGGTCTGAGATGGACATGGAAGCTTGTTGCCGCAACCGGCGGAAGCGATCCCAGTCCACCACCTGCACCAGACGCTTGCGGGAGGAAGATTGGGTGGGAAAGGAGGAAGAGACGGACAGGATATAGTGGTCGCTACCGAGAGAGACCAAGGTGTTCGTCCACACCACGTCCGGGATATTTTTGCAGATGTAAAGGTCCGGATTAGTGTTCCGTTGTACGCTCGAGCCAATGCGGGTGGGTTCCGAGAAATCGCTAAGGACGGTCCATGTCCAGGAATTCTGGACATTCTCCTTCGGAACTTCACAGCAACGCACAAGTGTGACTCAATGGGAATTTTTTTTTTCTAATTTATATTTCAGAATATAGGGCGAGGGTCAAAAAGTTTCAAACGACGACAACAAGAGGGTAGTCCCTTCTAGCAACATATGCATTTTGGCACTTAGTCGGAACATTGGTGGTACGTTAAAGCAGTTAAAGAAAGTCAGTAGGGGCGGTGAAGTCCAACGACAGGAGAAAATCGTTTTGCACCCTCCCGCCAGAGGGCACATTGGCTTAAAAAAGCGCCAAATTTAAACCTTAAAGCGATTTATTACAGCTGACATTGAAAAGGTATTGGTAGAGGGAGTGTTATGCAGCCTGTTTGCACGTGCAGGCTTTTGAGAAGCAGCCGAGATGGTACAGAGTGGTTATGCATGTGCATGTCTTGAGCGTGCCTGGGTATGGTTCTATGCGCATGTTCGCTCTGTGTATGAGTGTGCGGGCGTGTGCCTCCGTATTTGCGTTTGCATGCGCGCGAGTGCGTGTATGCGTGTGTCAGCGTTCGCGACGTGTGTGAGCGTTCGCAGCGTATGTGGGTGCCTGCGTGTGTGCGCGCTTGTGCGCGCCCTTGCGGTGCATGCGTGGGCGTGTGTGTACGTGTACGCGTGCCAACGTGTGCTTTTCGAGTTTCAGCATGCAGGATTGCGAAAAAATGTGTGCGTGTTTGTGTGCGCATGGATATCTGTGCGTGCGTATTGTGCGTGTGTGTGTGCGCGCGTGTGTGTGTGTATGCGTATGACGGATGGAGAGAGAGTACGTGCGTGTGAGGGAGAGTGCGTTTGCGTGCGAGGGATACAGAGTGTGTGTGTGTGTGCGCGCGCGCGTGTGTGTGTGTGTGTGTGTGTGTGTGTGTGTGTGTGTGTGTGTGTGTGTGTGTGTGTGTGTTTGTGTGTGTGTGTGTGTGTTTGTGTGAGAAGAAAGAGAGAGACGCTGTTTAGAGACAAGACAAAGCGGACGTTGCGTACTACGCTGCGATGTTTTCCTTTGTTAAACTGTACTGCATGACCAGAATATAAGTTCTTCTAAAGTTTTTTTTTTCCTTTAAACTAAGTTCTGTGTTATCAATCTCGCACAGCCGGCGTATAATCACTGTCGCGCTCACCTATCACTGTTTCCAGCATGTGTGTGCGCGCGAGGGAAAGAGAGCGTGTGTATACGCGAGGGAGAGAGATAGTGTGTGTGAGTGTGCGTGCCAGCGGAGAGTGTGTGCGCGTGCTAGTGCCTCCGTATGTACATATGCTTGCACGCGAGTGCGCGTATGTGTGTGTGAGCGTTCGCGGCGTGTGTGCATGCCTGCATCTGCGTGTTAGTGCATGTGTGTGTGCGCTTGCGTGCTTTCGGCGCATGCATGGCGGCGCGTGAATGTACACATGTGCGACCGTGCTTGTTCGTGTTTCAGCATGCATGCCTGCGGACATAACTGTGCGTGTTTGTGTGCGCATGGATATCTGTGCGTACGATGGGCACGATGAAGAGGGCGTGTGAATGCGTTTGAGGAAGAGAGTGTGTGCTCGTGCCAGGGAGCGAGAGTGCGTGTGTGTGTGTGCGAGGGTATTTGCGTGTTTGCGGGTGTGAGCGAACATTTTCCTGCTTACACCTACTCTTGGAAACAAACGCGATGTGGAGACCATTAAAGCCCGTGTTTAAATCCACGAGACAACTACGAATGACACTGCAAAAAGAAAGCGCCTGCGATGTCAGTAATGCCGCCCTTGCCTACCACGGCCCGTAAGGGGCTGCCAAGCAGTTCAACTTCGTTATCTTGCTTCCGTCGGTGGCAGCGCAATGTCTTGAAGGCAATGACGCGCAAAATCTGCACTATCATTCGATCGTGTATCGTTTCGGTGACCAAGCGAGCTTTCGGCAGCGCACGTTTGTTGCTATATTGACATTTCAACTTTAAACGGCTTGCGTTCGGAAAAAACAATGTGAATAAAAATCGACAGTCGTCTGGCCGCAAGAAACATGCTCACGGAGCCGTGTCATTCATGACAATATCTCAAAAGGCTGGAAGCGGTCAGGTCGACGTTACCCTCGACCTTTTTCCGCGTCAGCGAGGCTTTCAGAGAGCGCTTAATTGCAAGATATTTATTCTTACTCTTACAGGATCATGTTTCATAAGCATATATTCGCTCAACTATACAATGTCGAAGGCAGGCTCCAAACTACTCATTCGCTTTAGCCACCCAAGATCAATTATTTAAAAGATAATCAACATACATTCGTGAATTACGCACACAACTGTTCAACTTGCTCCGTATCCGGAGGTTACCGTCTGAACACTCTAATGATAATAATGTCAGGAAGATTTACATTGATCTATTTCTTAAAATTTGGTGCCGTTAAAAAAGACCACCTGTATAATGATAGTGCAGTAGGCATCTAATAAAGCAGGTGCGAATGCTCGGACAGGTTTTCTTGGTGCAATTCAAGTTGATGAACTTAGAACACACGCATCCAAGGATGCACCTCTGTCTTTACAATGTATTCTCCTACATTGTTCAAGAAATGCCTCAGTGCCACGGTACATCACAAAAGGTGTGTGGTAGCATTATTTGCTCTCCCTAATAGATTGCTGAGCGTTCGCGGCATCAGGCTTGGTTTTCTGGCGTCATCAGGAATCAGAACAGTGAATTAGGGTCTGATTTATCTTGCATGAGTAATTGACAAATCGCGCAACAGAAGGTTCCCGGAATGATGTGTGATGACGACATTTTGCCACTATCGAGAATGAATGTGATTTATACACGAGCGAATGTTTGTGGCTACGCAGCGAAAAGCCTAGGCCTTAAGTTTAGCAGAGAGAAATCGGGAATTATGATGTTTAATGAAAAGACGAATAATTACATGGTGTCAATTCAACAGCAAGTCATACGCATAGTCAAACAATGTATATGCATATTCAGCCATTGCATATTTGCTTGCTTACGAGGGTATGGGCCATTCCTGATTATGTCGTTCTTGTTTCGGGTATGAGCCCCCATTGCAACGAGCCACTTTAGATTTTTTCGCCCTAATCAACCAATATATCGTTTGCCAATGTAGCCGTGCGGTTTGGGGCTGCCTCCACCACGGGCACTAGGTCGGAACTCATGTTTCCATTGACTGCATACGTATATCAGCAATAATTCTAGAAAAAAAGCGGTATTTCTTTCTTTATGTGTTAACAATAGCCAGTTAAAATATATTCCGCAAAGCACTCATCCCAATACTTCAGTACTTTTTGTTCTAACACACACGTGCGCGCTACTGTATTTGATATAATGTACCATAATAATTTTGCATTGATTTCCGCCAGGCAGCTGTTTTTATTCTTAATGACGCCAGGAAACCGAGCCTGATGTCACCAACGCTCATATATATAATCGGGAGCGCGCACAATGTTCTCGCACACCTTGTGTGATATACCGTAGCGCTGAAGTGTTTCTTGTATGACGTAGGAGAGTCCGTAGTAAAAGCAGAAGTGTACTGTTGGGCGCATGTGCTTAAGTTGATGAACTTGAATTGCGCCAAGAAAACCCGTCGAAGCATTTGCACCTGCTTTAACAGAAGCGTACTGCACCATGAATATCCAGGCAGTTAGTTTTTAACGGCGCTAAACTTTAATAGAGCAATGTAAAGCTTGCTGACATTATTGCTATCATTCGAGTTTTGAAATTGGTAGCCTCTAGATACGGAGTAAGCTGAGCAGTTGTTTGCGTAATAAACGAAGGTACGATAATTAAATTGTCAATAATTGATCTTAGGCGGGTAACGGACATGAGTAGCTTGGAGCCAGTCCTGGAGACTACATAGCTGAGCGAATAATTAATAAACATGCTTCTATTTTACAAATCTTTTACAGATAAACTCTGAAAGCATAACTGACGCTGAAAAAGACCGTCTTTAAGGGCGACCTGACCGAGCCCAGTCTTTTGTGATAATGTGATTAATAGCATCGCTCCGTGAGTACGTTCCTTGCGGCCAGGCCGCTTTTGATGTACATTCATTTTTTATGCGAAGCATACTAGCCGCACAACCACGCTCTTCCTTGCTGCGCCGCGCGCGGCCGCGCGCGGCCGCGTAGCTACCATATGACGCCATAACAGCTGCAAAAGCGGAGGCTCAAATCGTGCGCTCGCTTGCGGCCGCGTAGCTACATAGCCGGGTCTCAGCTCGTGCGCTCGCCTGCATGAGTTGTTTCTTCGTCTAGCCGAACCAAATATAGCCAAGCAACAGCAGTTCACCAGGCTAAACAGTGGTTCAACAACTAAAATAAAGGCTAGTATGCTTCGCATCCTGAGCTTAACCTTAGCTAAGCCACAGCCATTTTTTTTTCGAAATCAAGCAGCTTAAACCTTTAGTGTCAATACAACAGCGAAAGTGTGCCGCCGAAAGCTGGCTTGGTCGAAGAAGGGATGCACGACGGAATGATGGTGCAGATTTAGCGCGTCATCGCCGTCAAGAGGCAAGGAAGATAACGAACGCGAACCGCTAGTAGCTCCTCGCGGGACCGTGCCGATGGTGGTGGTGTCATCGAGACAAAATACAGGGCGGCAATACTGACTGTACAGGCGCTTTCACAGCAAAGCTGTGTACCTCTGCCCCGAGATGCATTTGTCGTGTCAGGGAGCAAGAATTTTGGCCGATCCTGGAGGCTGCGAAGTATCGGGCTGTCATGCGGCGGAGGTGAAGCAGGCTTCAAGTGCTCCAACAACAACAACAACAACAACAACAACAACAACAACAACAACAACAACAACAACAACAACAACAACAACAACAACAACAACAACAACAACAACAACAACAACAACAATAATAATAATAATAATAATAATAATAATAATAATAATAATAAAGATGCATTGTTTCACGTCGATGGGCATGCTGGAATCATTTGTGAACCGCACATGGTCTCACGCGCAGAAGGCATTGCCGTATATGCATAGGAGGAACTGTATGTAGAACCATACAACATGACTCGTAAGAGGAGAGAGGCACCGACTGTGGAGTTGTCTGTGCCGTACAAACGAAAGACGAAATTATGATGTCCACTGTCTATATATGTATATTCAGGCAAACCCAAGTGTGGTATTGAGAAGTTCATTACCACGCACTTTGCATTGGTTACCCGCGATGACACTGCATTTGTGATCATCATAGAAGACTTCAATGTGGGCATTTCAAAACCAGAAAATAAATGGTTCACTGAGTTTGTGCTTGAAGAATTTGGTTTAGAGTGCTACACCACTCGAAGTAACTCAATTAAGCAACAACGGTCTTGCATAGATTCAACTTTGGCCAAGATATCTGTCTAAGGTTGTAACCGGACCAACCCGTATATATCACAGTAATCACAAGGCTATCGTCACTACCATTAGCAAGTGGTGAAAATAAACACAAGACCCCTTGTCTAATCCTGTGTGATGTGTTACAGCTTAGCTGGTCATCCATCTTCACAGAGTGGAATGGCTCCTAATATTTTTTTTTCTTTTTGCGTCGGTTTCGCTTTCAGAAAGTGATAATATTATAAAGGCAGTGCCATCCGTTCTTGTCTCTGTGGATATAAATAAGATTCAAGTAAACTTTATATCCGCGCCGTGCTTGCTTAGTGTCTGTGGTGTTGGGCTGCTAAGCACGAGGTCGCGGAATCAAATCCCGGCCACGACGGCCGCATTTCGGTGGGGGTGGAATGCGCAAACACCCGTGTAGTTAGATTCACGTGCATGTTAAAGAGCCCCAGGTGGTCGAAATTATCAGGAGTCTCCAACTACGGTGTGCCTCATAATCAGATTGTGATTTTGACAAGTAAAAACCCCATATTTGAATGTCTATATTTCAATTGCATCCGAGAGTGAATGAATGCAAGAAAGTGAATGAATGAATGCAAGAAAGGAAATGCTAGCTTCTCACGCAAACCTATACACACAGATATTCACCCCCCTCTCTCTCTCTCAAGCATACAGGCGCACAGATAACAGGCACGTTAGCCTCCATGCAGGTTAACATGCGCCCACGCATGTACACACGAAGAAAAATGTGCGCACGCACGCACGCACGCATACGGAAACGCACTCATACACAAATGCGCGTATGCTCGCAGATGCATAAACGCGCTCGTGCGCGCGCAGACCAAAATACGGAGACACAAGCACGGGCGAACACACAAACTCAAGTACACGCGCATGCACACTGAAGAGGTGCACACGCATATAGACTCCTTCTCCATCCCTGCTGCCTCTCAAGAAGCTACTGCGTGCAGAGTGAATCACACTTGCTCTGCAATTACAGTTCCAACGGCAGCTCTAATTAATCGCCTTACGGTTTAAATTTGGTGCTTCTTGAAGTCAACAGGGCTATTTTTTTATCTACACTGACTGCGCGAGTGTAGTTAGTGTAGGAAGTCGCCATGGTTTACTTGCCGTAGAATAGTTTAGCTCCGCCTACCTACACGAAGTCATTTTTATAGTGTAGCAAGAAAACTACGCTTTCTACGCTGCGCTTTCGATGAATGCTAGCAGCGGACGTCAAACAATATTAGTGATATAGCGACGATAGTAAATACTCGCTGCAAAGACGATAGCGAAGTGCTTGCGTGACCATGTGTCACAGAGGGAGGTGAGCTAATCTTCCAAGAAGGTAAAATTAGCTTACTCATGGATGGTGCATGCTGTTTCAGACTGCGCGCTGACTTCGTGCACTGCGCATTCGCCATGTATTTAGCTGCAGTTTGTCTATATTTGTTGACGAAAGAAAAATGGTACGCTGGAGTTTAGTTTCAGGGTAGCCTGATGCGGGTAATGGATGCCACTGTCATCCGCGTCGTCGTGAGTCCCCTATACCAACGTGTGTGACGGCGATCCCTGCTCTTGCAATGGGCGATGGCAAGCGGCTACGAGTAAAGCTCGATGCGAAGCTCTCTTGGGTGCTGCCGCCGCTAACATTGAAATATGCACCCAGTACGTGCGAAGTCAGGTGCTTTTCGTCTGCTGATGCAGAAGACGACGCGCAGTCTGCTGTGATTGGCTACAGCCCAGCGAGCCAAGTGCAGCACACGACGTCATAACTCTGCCCATCACTACACTCCTCTACAGGAGCCTGCACGAAGTGAAGGTTAAGAAAGACGACCCTAATTTTCCCTCTGCCGGGAGGGTGGAAAACAATTTGCTGCTAAAGTGAAATGTGACTGCACCGCCGATCCCTGACCAAAACGTTGTTTAATGCACCACCGATGTTCCTACTAAGTGCCATAAGCGCTTATATTGTTAGAAGGGGTTGCAACGTCGACAGTCATCTCGTTGCAGTCCCGCGATCCAGGAACGTTTTCCGGGACATACAATTTTGATGTTGATGAGCGGCTCCAAATGCACAAGAGCATGAGCGCCCACAACAGGTGGTACAAAAGTGTTATGCTGGCTCACATAATTTTCTAACTGAAAGGAATGCCATGGCTCTGGTTTCGAAACCACAAGGAAGAACTGACAAGCTGGGAGCAATTTAAGCGAAAGCTCCACGAGTTCTTCGGGAAACCTGTTGGCCGTCAGCGAGCTGAGAAAAGGGGACTTGGGTCCCGGGTAGAGGCGTCGACCGAATCATGTGACATACATCCAGGAAGTTATCGTCCTTTGCCGCAAGGTTGAGGAGAACATGTCAGAAGAAGACAAAGTAAACCACGTACTGAAGGGCATAGCAGACGACGCTTGTCATATTTTCGTGCATTTTTGCACCATAGGCGACCTTATTAATGAATGTCGACGCATCGAAGAAGCAAAAAGTATTTGCATCGCACACCAGTTGATCCGTCTTCAAGATACGGCTGCTACGTCTTCGTGCGAGGACTTTCGCTCTGTGAATAAGGCGTCACCGCCTGAAAGCCTTGTCCGTATCGTTCGACGGAAGATCGGAGCCGCGGCACCGGTTGGCTTCAAGACCTCTTCGAACTATTGCCGACTGACGAGTTACCTTGTGCAGTCTGTTGTGTGCGACCAGTTGGAGAACCATGGAATTCAGTCTCTCTATTCCGTCAACCGAGCGGACGTCTACATTTTCCTACCATATCTTCTTCGCGAGGCCAGTACCCCTGTCGGCCTTTTCGGAAACCAGCAGGATGGCGAACATCCAATGACCGGCCGATATGTATCAAGTGCCGGCACGTTGGCCACATTTCCCGCCACTGCCGCAATTCCTGGACGTCATGCCAACATCAGACTGCACTCCAACCCTCCCGCCACTTTCCAGGTACTTGTCTATCACCGCAAGATTCCACAGAGCCATACAACTCTACGCAGGTGTTCTCATCTGTACGGCAGAGTCGTTCACCCACACCACGACGACAGCTGTCTCGCTCATCCACTATTTGCCGTTCTGCGTCCCCCATGTACCTGCACTGTACATGAAACTGACGGGTGCAGCTTGGAGGGGTGACGCTGCTAGAACGGCCGGGTTTGCGATTGCTCTACTTACCTTCCCGACGGAAAGCAATTTACTTGATGTGACGTAGGTGGTGTCCTTGTCGCTGCTCTGCTTGTGATCGGCGCGCACATCTATGTGATGAGCGACCAGCTTTGTAGACAGCTCCCTTACTTACGTGCTGACACCTGCGGCGCCCTGTCTTGTGCGAGTCGCTAGCGGAAGAACACTGGCCACAATAGGAATGTGTGCCGCTCTCGTTGGTGTCTGTGGCCGCCAAACATCTGTTTCGTTTACTGTTCTTTAAGAGTGTCCCCTTGACGTTGTTCTAGGCCTTCATTTCCTATCCGCTCACTCCGCCCTTATCTACTGCTCGCTGGAGTTCCCCTTGATTTACTTTGTCCTGACCCTCCCGAGGAAGTTCCCAGCAGGCTCTGCTTCGCTGAGCACATTCGAGTCGCCCCACAAGCCACGACCAGCGCCCTGCTTTATACAGATCCCTCTGTGCTTGATGGTGACTGTGTTGTGTCTCCTCTCGCGGAAGTCCTCCTTTCTCATCACGTTGCTCTTCCGCAAACCGTCGTCAGTAACAGGAACAATTCTACCAGCCTTCATCTCGTCAACTTCGCAATCAGTGACCACGTCCTACCACAAGGCATAGCCTCAGGTACGCCGTCTTCCTCACACGTTTGCCTGTTTTCAGCCTCAGCTGCTTATATTACGTTGTCTCCCGTTGGCTCTTCTTCTTTGCCGGCTGTCCTTTCTCAGCTCACAAACGTTCTTGCTCCCGAATTCCGCCTCACCATGCCAACTACTTATGCCAGCTGCTCTCCGCATTCAGCGACATTTTTGACCAGGGTCACCCTTTAGGCCAGACCTCTCTCACGACACACCATACTGACATGGGTGACACACACCCTAATCACAGGCGACCATACCGTCGGTCCTTGCATGAACAAGTCATTGAAACATAGGTCTTGAAGATTCTCTCTCGATGAATCGTTGAACCATCATCCAGTCTTTAGGCGTCCCCTGTCGTTCTAGTTGAAAAGGACGCCAGCTGGTGCTTCTGCGTGGATTACCGGCACCTTAACAAGATCACCAATAAGGACGTTTATCCTCTACTACACGTTGATGACGCCCTCGACTACCTCCATGGTGCGAAGTACTTTTCTTCTATCGACCTTGGTTCCGGTTACTGGCGGACTGCGTCGACGACATGGACCGAGAGAACACCGCCTTTATAACGCCTGATGGCCTATACAAGTTCAAATTTGTACCACTCGGCTTATGTAATGCTCCATCTACTTGTGAATGCATGATGGACACACTCCTTGATAACCTCAAGCGGTTCATCTGCATTTCTTACATAAATGACGCCGTAATTTTTGCTCCTACATTTGCCACGCACCCGCAGTGCCGCTCGCTCGTTCTTTCTGCTTTTCCCAATGCCGGCCTTCAACTTAATTCGCGTAATGTCACTTCGGACGCCGCTAAATTACTATCCTCGGTCATCCTGTTCATTCTTCTGGTGTGCGCCCAGACCCGGGAAAAGCTCTTGCCGTACAGAAGCTTCCCGTGCCAACATGTGCTAATGATGTCCGGAGCTTCGTGGCCCTGTTCTTGTACCTCCGCCGCCTCATGCACAATTTTGCTGAGGTCACCCACCCTCTGCTCTTCTGAAGCCAGACGCAAAAGGGGACCTGAACAAGCAAGTGCCGCCTCGAAGCTTGTCTCTCTCCTTACATCGCCATTCCTTCTTGCACACTTCGACCAGACTGCTCCAAGAGAAGTTCGCAGTGATGCCGGTGGTCATGGAATTGGTGCCATTTTTAGCCAACGTCAACCACCCGACGACCGTGTCATTTCCTATGCCCGCGTCTACTTTCTCCAGCTGAGCGGAATTACCTGAGCGAACGTGAGTTATGCCAACGCCAGAAGAAGCCATCTGTGCTCACTGCTGGTTTACTCCTACCTCTTGGCGTTCCTACCGAACCCTCCTATCGCGCAGGTGTAGACCTCTTGGTGCCTTTCCCCACATCTGACTGATGCAACAATTGGATTGCCGTCGAAACAGGTTATACAACTTGGTTCGCGTTCATCAGAGCCCTTCCAACAGACGTAGCCTACTTCCTGTTGCACATAATTGTTCACCACGGCGCTCCTCGTCAACTTCTTACCGGCAGGGGTCGCTGCTTCCTCTCTACAGTTGTGGTCTACTTGCTCCGCTCCTGTCCTACCAAACACAAACTTCGTACAGCATCCCACCCTCAGACGAACGATCTTAGGGGGCGGCTTATTCGAACAATAACGGACAAGCTCTCCATGTGTGTTTCTGAAAACCATCGTGATTCTGATGCTGCTCTCACTTTTTTCACATTCGCGTACAATTAATCACGCTATGACACTATAGGTTACTCGCCATTTTATGCCTTGTACGGCCGAGATCCAGTATTGCCTTTTATACAATACTGCCTACCACTCAAGAGCCCGTGTTTCAGTATACCCACCATGTAATTGCTCGAGCCCAAGAAACATGCCAAGTTGCTCACCGTCGCCTTTGTGCTTCTTAGAAAAAGCAGAAAAGCATTTGTGACATTAGTCACCGGGACGCCGATTATGTTCCCAGGGATCTTGTCCTTCTGCGACCTCCCACCCGCCGCTTCGGCCGCTCGGAAAAACCAATGTCCCGCTATTCCGGCCTTACGAGGTCCTTTGTCAGGTAAGCGACGTAACCTATGAGATCTCTCCGGTCGCACCTACTACTTACTCCATCCAGACATCCCATGACGTCGTACTTGTCAGCTGCCTAAAACGCTACTAGTCCGTTTCAGCATAAAAATCAGCGGAATGGCGCTTCCGCGCCAGGTGGAAATACGTTACACAGCTCTGCATAACGCTGAGGAAGATGAGCACGAGCTTGGGACTGAAGAAGACAATGCTTCAGAAACTAGACTGCAGTAGAATTGTCTTTGACAATTACTGTAAATTACTGCAGATTCTGTAACTTACAAAAAATTAAATTATGGAGTTTTACCTGCCAAAACCACCATCTGATTATGAGGCACGCCATAGTGGAGGACTCAGGAAAATTTCGACCACCTGAGATTCTTCAACGTACACCTAAATCTAAGTACAAGGGTGTTTTCGCATTTTCGCCCCCATCAAATTGCGGACCCCATACTGTAAATACGCTACCCGTCTTGCTTCTTGTTTCAGCAATAATATTCTAAATCGAACCTAACCAGAAGCTTTAGCTCCTACATGGGAAATGAGCAATGGTTTCTTCTGACAATCACTGCACCGAAATTAGTTAGTTATGTTGAACTCAAAGGAAACCGTTAAAATGAGATTTCATAAACCACGAATTTTTATTTAACTTCCACTTTTTTAAAATTCTGAAAATATTCCAAATTTAAAGAAACACTACCTGATGTATACAACCCCGCACCTCACCAACTAAAAATAATTTCGCAATTCTCTAAGCTGCGCCTAATATTTCATTTATTGCGGACGAAAATGTTATAACATATGCCACCCTGAAATACATCACTAACTCCTGAATGTGGCATTCCCAAAACCTTTACAAGCATTGTAACAACCTCACATACGTCATAAGTACATGCGTCAAACTTGCCCGATTGAGATGCTCCAATATGGAGATGTGATATTTGTTTTTCATGCTAACAAGCGGATTTGTAAACTTGGTACTTCTATTCTTTTTTCAGGTTTACTGATTTCTCACGTCTTGTCAATACTTCTATGGCCTAAATCAAAATTACTTTTGCTGCAATCACTGTGATTTAACGTTCTTTCTTAAATGCTACACGTTCTCTCTTAAATGCAACAATTCTCATTCAGATCGTTGAGCTATTTTCTCACAAAATCATGCCTTTTACATGTATTTGAGCGGCCGGCATCGAAGATAGGCCCTAGCTAAAGCTTCCTCTTATTCAATCACTCCGGTTCTATCGGAAACCAACGAAACACAAAGCTGACTATATGGAAGCCCACGGCTGCAGTGGTGCACAAATAATAGGAAAATACAACGATGGAAACCAAAGGGAAGCTTTGCGGGAGCCGTTATCTCGGCCAGACATCTCACCCGGAATGCCGACGAGCTGTCTGGCAAGGTGTCTAGCAAAATCGTCGATTCATTGCCAGTCGGGCAAGTACCAGGTTGTCTTCAAGATAAGGCCGATACATAAGCGCGCTCGTTTTCAAGTATCGAGGTGAAGCAAATCTCAGGGTGCGTTTCTTTTTATTATCTTTTCTTTTGTTGTGCGTCATGGCATACGTCATGGCGCGAATTTCAAATCTTTAAGGTGGATACGCCACGTGGTGGCGAAAAAGGAAACCAAACGCTTGTCCAGAATTCCTGGGTATGCAACTGTTACGTTCTGCAAGAAGGTCCAAAGTGCCAGGCCCTTCCTGCAGTTCTTGGGGTAGCCCCAACTTAGGTGATGAGCGTTGAAATCCCCAAGAATTAGGAGCGCGTTCCGGCTCGCGCGTGAGATGGCGTTGCGGAGAAGGAGGAGGAGGGGAGCTGCCGGTGTGCGGGGAGGGCTGTATACATTAAGGACAAAGAGGCTGGCATCTTGCCGCTGCCGGGGAAGGAGTTCCAAGAAGAGGTGAGCGCACTCCGGAACGTCGAGCGGATGCTCGATTGCCATGTAGGCGCGATGAACTAGCCTGGCAACGTTCGGAGGTGAAGGGGAAGCAGGGTGGAAAGCTGTGTAGTCACGTAGTTTTACTGGGGAGAAGGTTTCTTGAAGTGCGATGATAGCGGAGAGGTCGGAGGGAGGGAGGGAGGGTGGAGCTGCAGCGTGTTCCGCTTTGCACGGAAGCCGCGGCAGTTCCGCTGACAGAAATTAAGGCACGGGAGGTGTCTGGGCATCTTGAGACCGGGGTGCCCCTGCTAGTGCAGGGTGTTTGGGAGATGAGGATGAGGGGAGGAGGGATGAGACATTAATGGTCATCTGGGCAAGATCGGCCTCGAGGGAACTCTGGCGGGCCTCAATTTTGGCCATGCGGTTGTTGCCATGCGGTTTGAGCCATGCAGCTCTGCGTGTCCGTACACAGATCTGTAATGGCGGCCATGATGCGTCGTTCATGTTCCTCGAGGAACGAGGCCGTGTGGCGGATGACAGCCTCCATCTCCGGGGTGGGGGCAGGTTCGGTAGAGGAGCGCCTCTTATGTGGAGGGGTGCCCTTATGAAAATGGTTATGGCCTTTATGTTTACTGTATGTTTCCCGCAGTTCACATGAGGAAATGTCCTTTATGTTTCCTCCATGTTGAAATTTGGCCACTGCTTTTATGTTTCCGTCATGTGTCCTCCCTTTATGTATCCCTTATGTTACCGTACTTTATGTTTCCTCCATGTTGAAATTTGGCCACTGCTTTTACGTTTCCTTCCTGTGTCCTCCCTTTATGTATCCCTTATGTTACCGTACTTTATGTTTCCTCCATGTTGAAATTTGGCCACTGCTTTTATGTTTCCGTCGTGTGTCCTACCTTTATGCATCCTTTATGTGGCCGCAGTGATGAAATCCTGTATTTTACGTAGACATGCATAGATGAAGAGTTCCGTGTGCACATTTTATTTTTATAAACATTTCCTGAGTTAAAAAGTTTTGCATTGGTTTTCATTGTAAGGTTACTGTTCCCTACATGATGCAGCGCACGGATTGGAACTCTGCTATGGCACAGAAATTCATGCCAATTTGTTCTAAAATTACAAAGTAATTAGACTTCATAGATTATTTCAGTATAACACTTGGATTGCCACTGTACGTTCCTCACTGCAGTGCTGCTGTTCTAGTTATGTCTTTGTTACTAATATAAAATGTAATGTTTGGATAGAAAGATCAGGTTGGATCAGTGCTCGCACTTTTAAAAGAAAGTTTTGACTATACTTTGCAAAGGTTTGTCTGAAACTACGAACAGTTTATTGGACTATCTGGATGTTACTGCAATTTGCCACGTCTGCTCACAGCAGACCTCTGGAATGTGGTGCTTGGGACCTGAAAAACAAAACAAAAGATAATCTTTTTCACCAATTCAAAAATATTCATACAAGCAAGAACAGCCTGACCTGTATGCACACAGCTAAGAAACGTGGAGCAGTCAAAAGCAGCTCATAAAAACATCAGGGCGACACAGAAGCTTTTAACTAATTGTTGTTTGAAACAGACTGAGCTGCCAGTCCACTCAGGTATTAAACTGCTCACATTTTTTTTTAAACATTTCTGCAGCAGCTGCTAAGTAGTACATGACCTTTAGATGTAGGCAACTGGCCAACAAATCTTTGTGTTCCTGCTTGTACAGATGTCTCGTAGTTATATCTCAAGTGGTTACACCATTATATGGTAAAATTCAGGCGGGAATAAAACCAGCAGCAAACATCAGACTACCTGGGAAATTATCACCAAAACTTAAATATCTAGTAAATCAAACGAACAATCGATTACGAAGGGTCTAAAACCTAGGCCGCAATTTTGTAGCGATCCCTTTTCCGATGCTACTCCTTTTGCTCATTGATCTGACCGACATTCGGCTATCGTTATTAACTAGAACAGCCAGCCATGGAAGGTGGGTTATAAGAGTGGCACACATCGAGCGGAAAGCATCGCAAGAAAATCGCATCTCTTATTAGGCAGTGCTACAAGCCACTGCCTTTAACAATCGCATGCACTGACATCCTGTTCTTCGGATTAAAATATTAATGAAAGCGAGCGTCTGATTGACATGCCTCGATTAAAAAGAAATTTCGCTGTTGTAATGTCGGTCTATATTTGCCCTACAATATAAAAGACAAATACGCGAGCACGTCGAACACAAACAATGCGTACAAGTTCTCGCGAAGCTGGACTTCAAACTGAACGCCATCAATAAAGTAATCTTCACACAAGCTAATATCTGTTCAAGTGTCACACATCGCAGTCGCGTGCCAACTCGCGATGCCCGTGACACATCGACATGCATTACACACGTAACTTGCGGAAATTCATATCTACGGAAGAATTTCTTGCCGGCAAACTACCGAGACAACAGTAACTTTCAGCGTTTACGTAAATATTTGCCCATTAAGTCCCAACGATCAGCGGTGGTAGCACATCACTCCATAAAGCAAATAAGCGGTAAGAAATAATAAATTTCACGGAAACTACCCTCGTGAAACGCTTTGCTAAATGTGCACAGCAACATGGTCAACATACGCTCAGAACGTGTTCTGTTGTCGTTCCACAAAGCTTACTACATGAACCAAAAGCTGCGAGAATGCGCGCAAGCGTCAGACCTGCTTACCTTCAATGTGGTCAGCAAACGGCTCCTTCGTCTCGCAGGCAACATGCGACGACGCTCTTTCCGGCGCGAACACTGTCGAATTGCCGATGAACACCAGCGCACGAAAGCACAACTTTCAAAAAATTCTTCCACGCACCATAATTCGAAGCCACAGTACCAGGTATTCCACGAGCGAACGCGGACAGGCGAGAACAAAGGCAGCTCGGACGGGCGCTGTAGTACGCATAAGACACTGGCGTATCACAGGAAACATAAGGCGAACTAATGGCGTTATACGAGTCCAGAGGTTTCCTGATGGTTAATGCACACGGTACGGATCACAGTTTGTTTAGGCACTTCGAAAATATGATTCAATTAACGTGTAACTGCAACGAGTACTTTAACCGCGCACACCAACACAACGTGGCCCAGCTCAACCGTCACACAGCGGCAGCGCCACACTGCGGTTAACAAGTGAATTTAGCCTCCGAGATCTACATTTTCTTTTAGGGCGGGCATTTTGTAAAAGCACGGCCTTCGAGATTTAAAAAAAGTCGTAGCTGGAAGAAAGGCTGGTATTTAAACACAAATTATTCAGTTTAAAGTGTCTTGGTACGTTGCTTTTTTTTTAAGTTATTTACAGAGATTTCAGACGAGCTATGCGCGAACTTTTGCCGACGGACACGAGCCAATCAGCGCGCATCATGTGCAACTCCGTGTGCTTGGGATGGCGGACGGTGGGCGGGCAGTCGCGATAGCTGTGAGACCCACCGATCAGAAATTCGGAATCACCACACATATACACGCTTCTTATGGCGCCCAGTGGCGTGTTTTTGAGAATGTCAGGCCTTATCTTGAATAGGTGGAACCATATTTCCTCGTAGCGTAAGGAATAAAGACGACAAAATGTGGCGATGGCTGGCTTGCAGCGGCAGCGGAACTTCGGCCAAAGTGAAGCAGGCGTACTGCTGGCATGCTCGCGTAATCAAATACGGCCATACCCCGCACACAACTTTCATACTCAGCCAACTCACAATTATAAATTATTCAGTTGTACGCCCAAGGAAGCATTTACGGGATCCGCGCTGCCTTTCTACGCGTGCTAATATCGACACAGCAGTTACTCGTGCTTGTGGTCAGCGCGAAAGCGACGAGAACAGCTACTTAAATGGTTGTATAATCATATACGCTCACTAGCAGAGCGGCAGATTGGCCGCGGAGGCGTCCGCCTCTTTTGCGGTTCATGTAGCGCAAGCCATCGAACACTGCGCGTCGTGCCACCGCGTCTCCAGCGGCCGCGCAATTGTGTTTTGTCGTGAGGGATTATTCGCTGCATGAGGCTTTGATGTACGTATGTACTGTTGATGGCGCGTGGTGATCAATACGGCCAAGATAGATAGGGAGGGGGAGGCAGGTGCACCCCCCCCCATTTTTTTTACTTTGATACGCCAGTAGTTAAAGTTAATACATCTTTCAGGTAGACAATCCATCTGTAGCATGTGTAAAAAGATAATCACTGAGCGCACTCTATGTTTCCTGGATGTGCACTCGAGGGAGTACACAGCCAGGTAACACAGAGTGCCCACACAGGTAACATAGTGCGCATATATATATATATATATATATATATATATATAAAGTCAGATATATAAAATAAGTAGATTATTTCCCAAACTGGAGGCGAAGCGGAGCATCTGAAAGGCGCCTGCTATGAGAACCGTCTTAAACACTCAATCAACTATATTTGATAGCCTAGCTGGCGCAAAACTTTCATGAAATTCTTGCATATTAGGTTAAATACTGCAGATTTCTGCATATGACTTACTACTGGAGAATAGCAGGTTGAAAAATTAAGAAATACTTTATATATTAAGAGAATGCATGGCATAAATCATTATATACACCATCCTATTTCATGGCATGCTCGATTTTCCGCACAATATAGCCACAATTAGTGGCGGTCGGCATGTCTAGTGCGAGGGGTGCAAGCAGTGCCTTTTCCTTGAATCTGCCAGTGACTAACATACAGCACAGATAGCTCTAACTGTACTATTCGCAAAAGATGCTTACTGCGCACATTCTGTTACCTACATGTGCACTCAAGTGCACATGGAGGTAACATATAAAGAGTGCATGCACCATATATAGATTAATGCTCTATGTTACCTACGTGTGCACTCAAGTGCACACCTAGGTAACATCCCGCCGTAAACACAAAGGGCACATACTACAATAATTATAATAAGGGTTGTTTTCTTGGGGCAAAGGAAAGGATAAGTAGAGATTTAGTACTTACAATGACTCTGCAGAGTGTATCAACGGCTGTCACAAAGTACAGATATATCTGCCTGTATTATATGTACAGACAGTTGTTATGTGCACTCTATGTCACCTACATGTGCACTCAAGTGTACACTCAGGTAACACATAGTACACACCCAGTTAACATCCTGCCGTAAACATAAAGGACACATCCTAGAGGCATAATAAAGGTCATTTCCTCGAGGTATACGTTAGGATGAGTAAACATGTGGTACACACAAAGTTGGCGTCCCGGAGGTCACACAAAGGACAAGGAATCATAAAGGTCACATAGGGCACAAGAAGGAAACATAAAGGAAACATAAAGGCAATGACCATTTTCATAGGGGTGCGGGAGGGGGAGGCGGCACGAGAAGACGCGGCCGAAGAGGAGGCGGACATAGGGGCGGGAGGTGTTGGCGGTGGGGTCTGGAGAGCGATGGGTTGTGAGGTTTGGTGAGGGGAAGAGGCGAGTAGGTGGGGGCGCGCGAGCAGCGCCTGCAGCGTTTCTTTCAGTAGGGCAATCTCGTTGATCTGGGCTACGATTTGAGCTTTGACCTTTTCTTTTTCGAGGTCAGGTGTGGGAGGCTGCGATCGCCAGCTCACCTGGGAAGCAGTAGATGGGGTGTCTTGCCCCGGTTGCGGTGGAAATGAGACGTAGCGGGGCGCTGCGGTTCCGGCTTGATCGGGAGCTGGATGCGCGGGTGTCCTTGGCGGATGGTGTTGACTGCGCTGAGTTGGATGGAGTTGACTTGGGACTGCATGCGAATGGGGAGGGACCCCCCCCCCCCCCCCCCCGTTCGAAGCGGAGCTTACACGGGCGGGACCCCGCGACATGTGTGCCGCTGCACAAGATGCATTCAGGAGTGCAGTCAGGGGGGCCCCGAGCCGCGTGCACAGCTCCGCAGCGTGGGCAGCGTCCGGACCTGGGCTTGGTACATAACGTCAGAGCGGTGACCATGGCTCCAACAATTGAAACAAGCTTCAGCCTTGGGGCGGAAGGGGTGACAGATGAACAGGGCGCAGTTGAACATCACGGTGCGAGGGAGTTCTGTTGTGCCGAGGAAGGTGCTCAGGATGGACCGGGTGCGACCCATCTGCCTTGCGCCGGCGATGGCGTAAGTGCTGCTGGGATTCATAGCCTGCAGGTCCTCGATTATCTCCTCTTGGTTTTGATTGTCCACGGCGTTGTAGATTATGCCGCGCAGGGCGTTGTCAGGTGCGGCCACATGAGCGCGCAGTGGGTACAGCTGGGTGGCGAGACGCAACTCAGAGGTTCGCACATACTGCCGGGTGCGTTGCTCCGAGGGCGTACTGACGGTGACAGAGTTGTTGTATGGGTTTATGCGTACGCGGTCCTAGGCACGGGCGTCGCCGTACTCAACGCTGGCGCTAGAACAGAGTGAGGCAAGGAGGGCACCATTGGAGGTTCTTCGGAGGTCGAGGCCACCTCCAGGACGGAAGACGATCTTGTAGTCTTCCGCTGGGAGTCGAGGCAGTGGGACGTGGCGGCGTAGGCGGTGAGTCTTCAGCGATGGCGAGGGTGCCATGGCGGACTTGAGGTGGCGTTCGTGGCTGAAACGGCTTCCTTTGAATGGGCCGCACGGTGGGCTTGGAGCATTCGGGACCAGCGAGGGTCGTCATCAAATTCTTGTTGGGAGGTTACAGCGTGGACTATGCTTTTCATATCGGCGGCTTGGAGACAACGGGAGCGAGTGCCGGCGCAGCGGACGCCGCGCACCTGCGCGCTGCGGGCGAGGTGGCGTTGCGCCGAGTGTTAGGCTTAGTTCAGCGGCCCCGTGGCTGGTCAAAGATGAGGCCCTGGTGAAACGTTGGTCGGCGGGTCCGGGCAGATGAGATGTCAGGAAGGTCCTTACACCCCCGTGTGCTCGGTAGCAGAAACTGGAAAATATCCCGGGCGAGATGCCAAAACCAGGAGCAGAAATCGCGGAGCCCATGCGAGGCACGTCCGAAGAACGCCGGGCGTGGGTTGCGTCGGTGCGAACGGGGTGCGATAACGCTATCGCGTTCCACTCTTGAAGGCGAAGCTTAAGCGTACTCCAATTTTTTTCATGCCGGTGGCCAGCACACATGTACACAATGCGCTGTTCACATATAATGACATGCGAAATATCAGCAGGTCATCATCAAAACTGTTTCTTTTGCTCCCTATAGGCTATGCCTTAAGCTCTGATGCTGGCCCGCGACAATCCAGTGCTGCTTCACCATAACAAAAAAAAAAAAAAAAAAAAACTACAGAGTTTTCCTGCAGGAGGAAAAAGGAACGCGTACAGGACGGAAAACAGAATAGAAGCGAGAAAGTTTGCGCTTGATGACGCTGGTGGAACTCACGGAAAGCACGGCTGTGGGATATTGTATAATTCGCATTCGAATGGTGGTGGCGTTTCGCAGAGTGCATGGCGTAACGGAAGTCCGAGTAACAAGAGTTATTCCTGCAATAGGACGCGATAGGTTTGAAGTGCTGGTGGCGGTCGTGGTGATGTAGATGAACTGCATTTCTTGCAGGAGGCTGCCTCTGGACGCCATCATTATCCTGACGCATTTGACGGTAGACGAACACGAGGCGGGTCTGCCGTGTGTGATCACGGGAGGGGCGCCTTACAACGTTAAGCAAGTTACAAACATTTTGGGCATGGTGAGACATTTCTGCGTCATCCTAGTGTCCTCGATCGACGCCAAATACTGAGTGCAACAAATTTATTCTGACCGACTCAGTATGCAGGGTGTTTCCTTTTTTCTTTTTAGCTGCATCAACTTAAAGAAATCGATAGTGGAAGTTCCGTACGTCGCAATGTAGAAAACAGGGCACTAATTAAGCCTTAAGTAAATTTTTCACATGGCGGTGAAAATATGAGGAGACCACGCCCATAGGCGGTTGATGCCATAGTGATCGTCGGCGAAGCGCAAACATACGAAAAAGTTACGCCTCCATGTCGAAACGGCAATGCATGCATTGAGGTCATGTTGGTCTCACAGACGAACCCGTGCGCTCCATCGAGCCGATACATGCCAAAATAATCAGAGTCTTAGGCAAATTAAACGGAAAGTAATGGTCGGACTCCACGATCAAAATAACTATTTGAACAATAAGTCAAGTGACTTAATCAAGAAATTTTGAGCCACTGTATTTCGATCTGGCGTTTCGTTTCATCTCGGGAAAGAAATAGTGAAGTTTTACATGCCAAAACCACGATCTAATTAGGAAGCACGCCGTAGTGGGGGACTCTGGAAATTTGGACCACCTGTGGTTTATTAACGTGCACTTAAATCTGTATACACGGGTGCCTTTGCCCCCATCGCAACGCGGCTGCTGTGGCCGGGATTAGATCCCTCTACCTCGTGCTTGCCAGCCTAACACCACAGCCACTGAGCATCCACAGCGGCTTCATTTCGGGAGCACCCTTCTCATGATTTACCAAGTTGTGCTCTGTAGAAACATTCCTGACCTTCTATGAAAACGTATCGAAAAAATAGAAAATATCGACAGTACTTGTAGATGCTGGTATCTAGTTGGTATTTGGCGTCCCTGCACTTCATAGTCATTTTTCTGGTTTCTTTGGCCGATTCTAGCGTAGAGAAATACGGAATTTGTTTTTGTTCATTGCCAAAAAAAAAGACATAAACCCCCTAAAAGAGGTATTCCCATTCTGACAGTGAAACAGCCAAACAGCCTTCATTCAGTGCTCTTGAAGAATGCTGGCCCCAATATTACTGCGCAAGGCACATGCTAGGCATACATGAAGACAGAACGCTACATGTCTCATTGCGCGCGCTTGAAGTGGAAGAATGCAAACTAGCGTGACTGAAGTGGTGTAGTAACTTGTTCAGTTATTTTCAGCAGATTGATGAGGGGTGTCGCGACTACCTCCCTTATATATTACTCCTCCTTGGACTCCCTAATCATGACGAGCATGATACAAGTGAACCTATTAGCGCAGAAACGTTTCGACGAACCACACCAAATACTGCAGCGGCTACGCCACAGCTCGTCTAAAAAAGGTAGTCATTTTGACTAAGAATAATAAAAACTACCTCGCTTGACAGTAAACTAGCAGCGTTACATTATTTTGATATCAACATTATTTTTATGCGCGATTTCTTGTTGTTCTGATGTTTTCGTGGTCGTCTACCTACATAAACAGGTGCGCTTGACAATAAACTAGCATCGTTACATTATTGTGATCGCCCTACTACTTTTTATGCGTGATTTCTAGTTCCCACGATCATCCACCTACATGAACACGTGAAATTTCCCACTGCGATTTTGGAATCGGATTGGACTAAGCTTAAAGTGACCGTGCTACTACTATGGATGTGACATACCAATAAATCGAAGTATGCGTAGTGAATTCTTCGCGCGATCAATTGGTCGTGAGTTGCAGGTAATTGGCAAAACCTTTTTGCTCTGGGAAATGAGGCCGATCTCAGCATCTCATGTCGGCAAAAAGATTAGCTTTTTTTGTTGTTGCGAAATTGAAGAAGACAATAAGCACATGCCTTCAAGGATGTATCAGTGGGATTGTAATTGATACGAAATATTACTTGTAATAACTATATGCGCCATTCAATAGGTACAAGCAGCAAACAGCCTACAGCATTCCGCAGCCCGTCCCAATCGGCAGAGGCAGGTAGCATGTTTGAATATACATGTATTTCTCTTGCGACAAAAATTCATTAGCAGAAGCCATCAGAAACAATCTTCGCGCAGAACATAATAAACAAACCTCATATGGGGCGTCCAATGGATAAAATTAACATAAAAGAGCGGTTCACGTTGGCGAACAATTATCACAATAATATTTCCGACTGAAGAACAAATATCGAGATCGAGCTCGCTCGGCTGCAGTCTTGG